>NC_092514.1:5000-65000 GCF_047511675.1 Marmota flaviventris | reverse complement strand
AGGACACATGGTTCCAAAAATACAGTAAATGATGAGTGTGCAGTGAAATCCTGAGACTGGATGGTGAGTCTGGTTGAAACTGGCTGCACTGACTATGGTGGGAACTGGGAATTGTTGGCTAGAATCCCTGGTGTAATTTTTGGTTTCTGCAGTCCTGTATCTTTTTCTGAGAAAGGTCAGCCCTTAATTTTGATGAGCCAGTCAACTGGACCATATATTAACAGTAGACACTGGAAGTTCTATAGTATCCTATAGAATATCTTCATCCCCTACCTTAAATTCTATGTGAGAACATTTGTGGCAATATTTCTGAATCTTCTCAGATTGTGTTGTGGATTCTGGAGTGAGGAGATCATCACAATCACAACTCCATGTATTTTTTCCTCCAGGAGGGGGGTGAGATACTCTATATGTATCTCAGTTTTTCTTTCCTCCTGAATTCATTCTCCTTCTTTTTGGAGACTGTGGTATTCTGGATTGAGCCAGAGGTACTGTACCACTTAGCTACATACCTGGTACTTTTTATTTTTTTATCTTCAAACAGTTGCTGAGTGTGATTTTAAATTTATGTCCCAGTATTGTGAGTTGTATTTATATATAAAATTTTAGCTTCCTGTTCAATGACAACTTCCCCCTTTTCCAGTATTATCAGTTACATTTTTTCAGTATTATCAGTTACTTTACCCATATTGTATTTCAAATGAACATGGTATTTTCAATTGTTATACCAAAAACTGGATGAGACTTTAAAGTATTTTTTTTCTTTCTGGGTGCAATGATACATGCATATTAATTCCAGAGACTCAAGCGGCTAAGTCAGTAAGAGTGCAATTTCAGGGTAAATATCAGGAATTTATGTAGACTAATTTGACAATTAGAAAAACCTGTCTCAAAATTTTAAAACATGGCTGGGTATGTAGCCCAGAATTAACATGCTGATGTTTCAAATCCCCACTACCATAGAAAAAAATCAAAAGCAAAATTTGTTGTTGTTGTTGTTTATGAGCATTTTATATGATTGAAAAGTAAAGAAGAATCACTTTATCTTGGAAAAATCATGTGTTTCTATTCTTCCTTTATGTCTCCAAAGGCAGACAACCTGTCAGAGTGTCTTTATGCTCATATTTTCTTTTGTGGAATGTATATGAGAGCATTCTCATTCCCTACTCTGGTATTTTCCTGGAACTGTGTTTCAGAACTATGTAATATGAGGATTCAACAGCTGGCACATCTAATGCCTCTCATAAGTCCAGATCAGTACTTGGGGCTTTTCTTGTTCAAGAGCAGTATAAATGTAGAGAGCTTAGTTTCTCAAAGAAATAACTAAGAGAACTCTCAACTTCCATTTTTTTAAATGTCTTCACTAATTTTATAGTCTAGCACAGTGTTTCTTTCTTCCATATTCATATAATTGGAGTACTACTTACCATTCCACTTTTTGAGAGTAGCCATTCTAACAGCTGTGTTCATGCAGAAAATCTTATAGTTGGATGGTCCACTAAAATTCTGATGCAAGCTTTTTAGATTCCAGTGTGCCTTATGCTCACTGGAAAAATAGTGATGTGCATCTATTTTAGAAATAAAGAGGGATCTGTGATTGTAACAATTTTTCTTCACTAATATTCGAGATTTTAGCCCATTATAGTGTTTGCACACCAATGTGAAAACACTCCTTTTTGTTCCAGGGAGATTTGCACCTGCACAGTTACCAGTGCTTTCAATGCTTTGAGGTTTCAGATGTAGTCCATTGAATGGAAAAATTAATATTGGGACAAATTACTTACAGAAAGAATTGGTTAAGTCTGCTGTTATTAGCAAAGTGAGCTGGGTGACAGAGCTCAGGAAGTGCTAAACTGCCACTTTGGCTTTCATTGGTGGCCTATATTTCCCTGTTAATTTTTTGGTACTGTCTAGATAAAAGTTTGACTGTCAGCAATAGCTCTTTGCATTTTTAGAGAATGTTGGCAAATCCCTCTAAGGGATTAAGGGGTTACCTTAAGATTTAACACCTCTTTCACTCTGGTCTAATGGGATAAAGCCCATGGATCTTGCATGGCCATAGAAAACCACTTATTTTTCCCCCCTGGAGTAAATACTGATTTATATCTTATTCCTTCCTCTGTGTGTACAGATAAATTAGAATTTAAACTACAGGCAATTTAGAGTTAAATAATATATTTCAAACCCAAATCAATCTTCCTTTATTTATATTAACACTGGATTTGGACATTTTGTTCCAGTAATTTTGCATATTGCTCAAATCAGCAAAATCTTCAAGTGCATTCTACTTATCTCTTGGTTGATATTTTTTTTTTCAGTTTTCCAATTTGTGTGCCTCTATTTCCTTTACAGTTTTTAGAAGGACTCAAAACAGGAGTATATATTTATTTGGTGTATCCATAAATGGAGGGAGGCTTATATTCTGCTTTTATTTATTTTTATTTTATTTTTTAAAATTATCTTTCTTTATATCTGCTCTTTGGTTGATGCTTGTGTATAATTCCAGTGTCACACACATTCTGCACACAAGTCGCTTTTGTAATCTATGCCTTTTATTCTAACATCTACCTTGAGGTTGGATTGTAGCATTCATTCACATTAAATATTTTATTGATATGTTTTGATTTATATACTTATAATTGTTAACAATAAAAAGATATTTGCATACATATGAACTGTCCTATGTATTTTTCTCTATTGTGATTTCCTTATCTTAAAATTACTACATTGTTGTAGTATTATAACATGCATTAGTGTCAGGTAATGATCACTAGTACATTTACTCTTATGTATGAGAGAGTACTTGTCTAATTTTATATACATTCATCTTTCCAGGAAAATTTTAGAAGTTTTTGCTTTGATTTCTTCTTTAACCAAAAGTAAAGAATGGTAAAATTATGACCAGTTATTATTAAAGGGTACCTTGGGAAAAAATGATCATTTTTATAATAGTTTTATCCTTTTTAAATATGTTGAATATTTGAGTCTTTTATGTTCTTTTCTGTATTTTTATTTTCTCAAATACTGCATATTCCTTTTGTAAACATACTTGCATATGAAATGAAACATTCATGTGACATCAGCATAAAACATACATGGTATTTTATAGTATTTGTCAAACTGGATATAATACATCAACAAAAATTCTAGCTCCTAGAATTTACATTTTACAAAATTTAATAATTACTTCTTCCTCTTTAGCCATGCCCCTTGGTTTCAACTCTGGAAGAATGTGGCTGTATTCTCATGTACATTTGCTGTAATTTTACTCTCTGTTTCCTGTATGGGTGTATCATATACATATGATTACAAAACAGTTTCTGCAAATGGATAATAAAAGCTTAAATTATTATTTTCCTTTTTTGTGAATGCATTTATTCCACATATTCATCAGTACTATTTAATTCATCTATATGATGTGATTTTATTCAATGTTACTTAACTTCTAAAGATTTTGAGTTTTTGTGATTATCGAACACTTAGATATATCCTTTTTAAAGTGACTCTTCAAGAATTTTCTGGTTTTCTTTTGCATTCTGTTGTATTTTTTTTTTCTTATATGTCTTTGATTATATGTGAGGAAATTAGGGTTTTTAACTTGTCAGTTTTGCAGCTTTTAATGTAATCATTTGATGAATAGATTTTTTTGTATTAATATTTTGTAATTCATAAGTTTAAGTCTATTATATTGTGTAATTTTGAAAACAAAAAAAATATATTTTTCTATTGTGATATTAGGGATTCAACCAAAGTGTCTTAATGCTGAGCATATTCTCAGCTGTGTTTTAAACTTTATTTCCAGATGGGGTTGGCTCAATTTCTTCAGTTGGCCTTAAATTTTGAACTTCATGCCTTAGACTCCAGAATAGTAGGTATTTCAGGTGTGCACAACCATATGAACCCTATCTTTTGTATGTAAACTTTTGAGCTTTCTACTTTCTTATATATTTAAGTATTATTTATTAATAACTTATATTCAGCATTTAATGTGTCAAAATATGTTGTTATGTTTTATGAGTGAAGGGATAAAATAGCATTTTATTATCACACTCTTTTCCAAATATCCTAGCATGTTTTAAGAATTTTGTTGTTGGTGTTTTCTGTAGTTCCACCATTTATTTTATTATGAGGTTTACTCTGATTGATTTTACTTCATAACATCAATCATTTGGCATCATGGTATTTTGGTCAGCAGTAGACTTTATGTACAACATGTATCTAGCAAATATCTTATCCATGTGTGAGTTTATACCATCTAGATTCTGTCATTGCACTCAGAGAATTGGAAAATTGCAGAAGATTCTGAGGATAAATTTTCCAGAGTGTATTTCCATCAAGTGAGAAATCATTATATATGCCTATATTTGTAATTATATACTGTATAATTGATATAATTTTTATTTGTTGAATTTTCAATTTTGCTAGTGCTTTTTAAGTTGTATCTGCTTTTAAAAAATTTGTACTGAAGATTAAACCCAGGGGTGCTTAACAATAAAGCCACATCCTCAGTCCTTTTTTTATATTTTATTTAGAGACAGAGTATTGCTGAGTTGCTAAGTGCCTCACTAAGTTGCTCAATAAAATATATATATAAGACAATATTATATATAATATTGTATTAGAATTTATGATCCTTTTTTCTTATCCTCCTCAGTCACTGGAACTACAGTTGTTCATTACTAGACTGGGCTCATTTGCTTTTTAAAAGCACCAACATTGATACTGGTAACTCTTTGTTAGATTTATCTTTAATAGCTTCTAATTTTGCTCTTTTGCTTAAGACTTTCTTTAATTTTAGTTTTTAAATTATACTTTTTATTGGGATGGATAATTTGATAATAAATTCTAGTCATTTTTTGGCTTACTAATTTTTTTGTATGTTTTATTTTCACCTCAGGTATAGATGAATTCCAGTTTTTCCAGCTGTATGGAGGTCTAAGTGAAACATAATAACCTCTATGGATATTGTTAAAGAAATGGAACCACAATTTTACCCAGTTTTTTGACTGTACTGTATATGCCCAAAGGACATAAAATCAGCATACTGCATTGACACAGCCACATTAATGTTTACAGCAGCACAATTCACAATAGCTAAGCTATAAAACCAACCATTTAATGATGAATGGGTCCATTCAATGATGACAGGATAAAAAACTGTTGCTTATATACACAATAAAGTATGAATCAGCCATAAAGAAGAATGACTTTAGGACATTTGCCAGGAAATGGATAAATCTGGAGATTTTATGCTAAGTAAAACAAACAATTTCTATAAAACCAAAAGTTGAAAGTTATTGCTGATATGTGAAATCTAAAGCTCATAAAGTGGGGAAGGGTAAGAAAAGAAGATCAGTAGATTGCACAATGGTAAACAAAAATAAGTAAATAAATAAATAATAAAAAGACAAGGATAGAAATATAAAAGATATATATCTGTGAGTGAATCCTACCATCGTAGCCACCAACAAGAACAGGATTTTAATTAGGATAAGATATATCCCATGCTTGCATAATACCATAAAATCGATTTTACTGTCAGGTAGAATTAGAAAGAACCAATAAAAAAAAATTATATTTGTTTGAAGAGCTATATGTATATTCCATTATAAATATCATACAATATAAAAATTGATCAAAGTTTGTATATATACATACATACATACATACATACATACACAATTTTGTATGTTGAAAAATGTTAAAATTATAAAAAGGAAAATTTAAACAGGATTGTTGCTTTTTTATATTAATAACATACATAAAAACCATAAAATGTTTGAATTATATAAACTATTAAATATTTCCATTTAGTGGTCTGTATACCTTGTTACATTTCAAAATTTCTCTTATACCATTGATATTGGAATTACTAGAGATTTCACTACACATTCAGAATAGCCAGTTCTATCAGAGAAATAACAAATAAGATTCTACACATTAGTAAATCTCTGATTAGTGGTTGTACAATTAAAATTTGAGGATTCCCTTTCTTAATTACCATGATTTTCTCATCTGAAAAATATGTATAATTTAGATCAAGATATAAAAAATTACAAAATATACATTTTTGTGATAATGCGTGAGTTTATATTGTGTTTCATAAATGTGGAGTATGTATACTTTTTTAAATTAAATCACTTTTTCTGCAGAAGTAGATAATAGTATCATTGTGTTACAAAACACTACCTACATGATAGTCTACTAACTCTAATTTCAACTGTAATTACATTACAGACTGTGCAAATATTCCTGTAGTCAATGTGTTATTTATTTACCTATTCTTATTTTAGGAACTGTTAACATTTATGGATATATCCATTGATTTTACTGAAGAGGAGTGGGAATGCCTTCAGCCTGCTCAGAAAAATTTATATAGAGATGTGATGCTAGAGAACTATAGAAACTTGGCCTTCCTGGGTAAGTTTAATTTCCTTTTAAAATTATTAATGACTAATTATTATTTAATTTACTTCTGTTGCAGAGTATCTTCTGGGAACTTCCCTATAAAAATGAGTTTCAGATTTATGTTTCAAAGAAAAAGGGCATTTTTAGTACAGATATTTCTCTCTCTCTCTCTCTCTCTCTCTCTCTCTCTCTCTCTCTATATATATATATATATATATATATATATAGATAGATAGATAGATAGATAGATAGATTTATAGATATATAATTTTACTCCTTAATCTGTCTCTTTCTTTGTGTGTTACACATCCTTAACTTTAGATAAGTAGTACCTAGTATAATTTAGTGACGTAAACTATTGTAGACTACACATAGCAGGGGACACAGTTGAGTCATTCAAATGTCAAGGAGAAAACCAAACTAAAAAATTTTGAAAGAGTAGTTATCCTTCAGAAGAAATTTTTAGAAGATTAGGTTTATTCATTTTGATTGTAATCATTTAACACATACTGCCCTATATTTATCACTTTTTCAAATTCCTTGTTGTTCTCTGTTTTCTTCTTTAGTGATGTCCCAGTTTATTCAGATTAACCATCAAAACCTACCTTTTGTTGTGAGGACCAGCATGATGTGTTTCAAATCTTCCTGTGAGGAAACCTTTAAAGGGGCAAACAGAAGAGAGAGACACACACATACAGTGAAAAGGAAAAAAAAAGAAAAAAACTGGCCACCCCTCTTAACAGCTGCTCATATATTACCCCCAAATTACATAGCTTCTGATACCATGACTACATTCAAACCCAGTGTTTCTTTAACCCCAAGTGCTAGCTAACCAAGATTAGGTACAGTTAATACAAATATAGAGCCCCTTCTCCCTAAGGGCATTACCACAGAAACTAGATAGTGCACCTGTAGAGTTGTCTTAATAGCTTCAGGGAGAAACTTCTGGGCATTACAATTGTGGGACTCAGGGTGCCAGTTACAATTACCCCCACACTTTCCTGTCTATTTGAAGGTCAGAATACCTAATACCTCCTCTCTTTTTAAAGGCCTTTTGAATAAATAATATTACTTATCTCCTTAATCCTGGTGGGGGCAAAAAATAGGGCAGGCATAGACAACAGCAAGTGCCAACATCAGTAAACATCCACCTATGAATATTTTTGGCCCAGATGAAATTGAGTATACATGAAGCTCACCAATCCAACAAGTCCAAAATTCATCATCTTGTTGAACCTTATTAATTATATCTTTAAGGTAATATAAGTCTTTTGAAATAAAATCACTATTATAACTTAAATTGAAGGAACACATGGTACTAAACTTCTGATATCCTTTATGATGTAACAATAACAGACAATCAATTGCAGCATGATTGTCAAGTATGGCTTTACAATGTTGTTTTTGTTCTTCATTAAGCATATTTACATCCATTGAGGCATGAATAATACTGTTTATGATAGCATAGGCGAGTTTTATAGTAATTTCATAAGCTGGTAGAGCTAGTCCAGGTAAACCAACCAAGGAGAATGTCAAAGTGTTAAATTATGCCTTAGAGAGAAGCTTCACTGAATCATCACAGTTTTTATCAAGAGGAATAGATCTTTTATGAATAAATTGCACAGGATGGTGACCTATTAAATACTATGTGGATGGTAAGGACACATTATTCTGCTAAGACAACAATGAATAGCATGAGACATTTTTGCAGGTATATAACAATTTTATGCAAGTGAGTCAAGATATTGTAATGGGTTCTAGAAGTCCAGGATCTGACAGGACTGAATTTCCCAGAGCTGGTGTACAAAAACAGAGCAAAATTGTTATTAAGACCAAAGCATTTACAGAGTTTTGTGTGAGTTTAGCAATCAAAGCAGTAACAAAGTTATCTAGAGTACATTCTAACCCCATTTTAGCCAACACCTCTTGAGCTGAGGCTGTTAATGGTTTTATATCTCCCCAAGTAACTAGAATTCAAGTATTTTGGGGTCCTCTTTTAATGTTTCTCCTCTTTTGAGGAGAATGATTATTCTCTTGTTTGGATGACCTCTTATCTTCCAGGGTTAAAAGAAACTTAGAAATCAGCTTGTGAAGTCCCTGATGTACATTTATAATTGCTATTTTTCAAGCATGAAGCTAGAGTCCAAACAGGACATGTTGGCATAAGTGTAGCAGTCTATGCTTTTCTCCACGTGATCAAAGGCATAGGATCTTGTCATGCTGGTCAGGTGGAACCTCATATATTACATAATTTTATTGGTAATGGCTGTTTGAGAATAAAATGTCTATTCAATGCAGATGACCAATTTTGACTATTAACTTTATGTTGTATATTGAGCACATTAAGTGTAAATAAAACAATATTTAATGCATATTAATAAAAGAGAGGCTAGATCTTTGTTTGTTTCTGTTTTAAATACAATTTGCTCACTCAACAAAAGCTCGTCCAAAAGAATTATGAGAAATTTCATGATTTAAAACTATATCTCATTGATTAAAAATTGTGCAAAAGGATGAGATGTAAAGGCAGGAGCATTATCCATCTTTAAACAAATAGGGCCTCTAGGAGCAGATCATGCTTGGTTACTTTCCATGCTCTCTGCTGGAACTGACTTGATATTTTCTTTTTTTAGATTCAATTCTGTTAGTAATTTTTTTCTTTTGTTTTGTGTTCTGCAATAATGCATTAGTAATCATAAATATTTTGAAGTGAATAAATCATTATACTTCTACTTTGTAATTTTTTAATATTTTTTTATTTTTCAAATTTTGATTAGTGATTTAATTTCTGGATCATTGTTTTTTTAATGTGGCATGCTTGGATTCTTTTCACATTTCATATATATATATATATATATATATATATATATATATATATATATATATATATAGAGAGAGAGAGAGAGAGAGAGAGAGAGAGAGAGAGAGAGTGTCTTTGACTATAATATCAACCCTACACAAAACACAGTGTGTATGTATATATATATATATATATATATATATATATATATATATATATATCCCACTTCTCTTTATATATCCTATAGATTTTTATTTTTTACAGTATTTCACAGGTTGCTTAGACTTGTCTTACACTTGGTACTGCTTGATAAGCCTCTCCAATATTTGTAGAATTTCAGATATGCACACTAGGAAGGGCCCTCTCATTTTTTCGTAAAGAATTATTCACATAAACATTGTGCTCATTGATGTTAATATTTTTCAATTTCAGTCTCTGAACTTTTTTAAAATAGTTATTTAGTGTTCTTTGAGTAATTCATAACTGTCATTATCCTAATGTTAAATTATTTTCTTTTTTTGTAACTTGGATTTAGCCATGCTTCTCTTTGTTTATATTTGCTGTACTATTTTTTATTTGTTCATTAAAAGAGCCAACAGTAGATTATATAGTCCATTTTCGGGAAAAAATATAGACTTAAATAAATAAAAATAGGCAAGAACAGTGCTGCATCCTTGTATTATTTGCTAATTGGGAGGCCATGCAAAAGTACTTCATATTTGAGAGAAGTCACAGAAATTTAGAAACAGCATGGCTCAAACAATTTTAAGAAGACTTGTGTTGTAGTTCATGATATAGAATTTTTGGGGTAATCTCAAGCATTACATATGAAACACTAAAATTTGGATGACCTAAAGATCCAGAATTGCCAGTACTAAATATGTATCCATGAACAATTAAATCAGAAAATTTAAGAGATACCTCTGCTTTTGTGTTTAGTGCCAAAATTTTTCTCAGTATTAAATCTAGGGACTCAATGTGTGTGCCCAATAGTGTCAAATGTTTAAAAATATGTACTTATATACTATTATTACTTAGTTATAAAATATTTTGTCTCTTAAATTGTTATAAAAAATATATGCAGTACTTTGAATTAAGTGAAAGGTGGCAGGCAGATATTAAGTTGTAGGAGCATTTGATTCACATGTGGAAGTCAGAAATTTAGTGAGCAAAATTTTGCTCACCAGGTACTGTGTTTTGTGTAGGGTTGATATTATAGTAAAAGTCTCCATATTTTTTATTTTATTGAGCATAATAGGGTCAAGAGTTTTATTTTACCACATAGTGAGTGTTTTATGTCCTTCATAAATACTAGTAGAAGGAATACAATACCTTGTAAGAACAGAATTGATAATTATATGAAATAATGATTTTGTTAATTCATTCTATTTAGTCATTTTACCTTGAATATATAGTATAAAATACAATGATATATTTATAAATAAACAAAGTTGTATTTGTCAATAAAGGAAATTCTCATCACATGAATGTAAAAATATAAAAATCAATTTATTATACTTGACTGTCATGTGTTGAATTCATCCAAATATTAAGGCCATAGGGTATGCAAGGTTTTTATTGTCTTTTAAAATGTTTTTATGAAAAATTTTATAGACATATATGTATATTTCTTAGTAAATTTTTTGTTCATATTTATTTTTAAGAGTCCATTGTCTCTTTAACCTTGTTGAATATTTATGGTATTATCACTCAAAATCTACTAGCTATTTTCATGTCTCCATGTCATGGTAGACAAAAAGCATTTTTGGACACTCTTTGAAAAAACCATAAATGTTTATATATGTTTTACATTTCTCTTATTCTACTGACAGTGAAGGTAGCTGGTAGATATTTCCCAAATACACAATACTATCTTATGAAGGACAAAAGGCTGTTAATGATACTTTTCTACACTTTATTATATTACTTTTCTTAATGATGTAGTCCTCTTGGATAATGTGGTCTCTACAAGAATTTGGATAATATTCTCAAGGTAATTTTTTCTTTCTTTTTTTTTGAACTAATATAGTTTTTTGGATTAATGGTGACTTTGGACTTGCTAATCTGCTACACTCCTGATGTACTTATTTTAACTTAATTTCATGTTATGTATGCAAAATATATTTATCCCTGACAAATAGGTATTGTTTTTTTTTTTATTTTTGTTTATTTCAGCCAGGACTCCTAATCATATCCAAGAATATTCACCAGAAAAGGGCCTAAAACATATATTTCATGAAGTGATAAGTGCAAAATATAGAAGTTGTGATCTTGACTATTTCCCACAAAAGAAAATATGGAAAACTACAAGTGAGAGTGAAGACCAGAAATCATATAAAAACTCAGTCGTTGTCCATCACCAGATAATTTATACTGGAGAGAAGCCCTACAAATATAAAGAATGTTGCAAAGCATTTAGTAAAAAAAAAAGTCTTATTTACCACAGAGGAACTCACAATGGAGAGAAGCCCTACAAATGTAAAGATTGTGGCAAAGCTTTTGGTAAAACATCAGACCTTATTCGTCACATCAGAACTCACACTGGAGAGAAGCCCTACAAATGTACAGAATGTGACAAAACTTTTGGTCAAAAATCAGACCTTATTTACCACAGAAGAACTCACACTGGAGAGAAGCCCTACAAATGTACAGAATGTGGCAAAGCTTTTGGTAAAACATCAGACCTTATTCACCACATCAGAACTCACACTGGAGAGAAGCCCTACAAATGTACAGAATGTGGCAAAGCATTCAGTCAAAAATCATACCTTACTTGCCACATCAGAACTCAGACTGGAGAGAAGCCTTACAAATGTAAAGAATGTGACAAAGCTTTCAGTTTAAAATCACTCCTAATTTGCCACAGAAGTACTCACACTGGAGAGAAGCCCTACAAATGTAAAGATTGTGGCAAAGCTTTTTGTCGAAAATCAAACCTTATTTACCACAGCAGAACTCATACTGGAGAGAAGCCCTACAAATGTAAAGATTGTGGCAAAGTTTTTGGTCAAAAATCATTCCTTATTTACCATAGCAGAACTCACACTGGAGAGAAGCCCTACAAATGTAAAGATTGTGGCAAAGCTTTTGGTCACAAATCACACCTTATTTGCCACAGCAGAACTCACACTGGAGAGAAGCCCTACAAATGTAAAGATTGTGGCAAAGCTTTTGGTCACAAATCACACCTTAATTGCCACAGCAGAACTCACACTGGAGAGAAGCCCTACAAATGTAAAGATTGTGGCAAAGCTTTTGGTCACAAATCACACCTTAATTGCCACCGCAGAACACACACTGGAGAGAAGCCCTACAAATGTAAAAATTGTGGCAAAGCTTTTTGTCAAAAATCACACCTTATTTGCCACAGCAGAACTCACACTGGAGAGAAGCCCTACAAATGTACAGAATGTGGCAAAGCATTCAGTCAAAAAGCATACCTTACTTGCCACATCAGAACTCACACTGGAGAGAAGCCCTACAAATGTACAGAATGTGGCAAAGCATTCAGTCAAAAAGCATACCTTACTTGCCACATCAGAACTCACACTGGAGAGAAGCCCTACAAATGTAAAGATTGTGGCAAAGCTTTTGGTCAAAAATCAGACCTTATTTACCACAGCAGAACTCACACTGGAGAGAAGCCCTACAAATGTACAGAATGTGACAAAACTTTTGGTCAAAAATCAGACCTTATTCGACACATCAGAACTCACACTGGAGAGAAGCCCTACAAATGTAAAGATTGTGGCAAAGCTTTTGGTCAAAAATCACACCTTATTCACCACAGCAGAACTCACACTGGAGAGAAGCCCTACAAATGTAAAGATTGTGGCAAAGCTTTTGGTCAAAAATCACACCTTATTCACCACAGCAGATCTCACACTGGAGAGAAGCCCTACAAATGTAAAGATTGTGGCAAAGCTTCTGGTCAAAAATCACACCTTATTTACCACAGCAGAACTCACACTGGAGAGAAGCCCTACAAATGTAAAGATTGTGGCAAAGCTTTTGGTCAAAAATCATACCTTATTCACCACATCAGAACTCACACTGGAGAGAAGGCCTAGAAATGTAAAGATTGTTGTAAAGCTTTTGGTCAAAAATCACACCTTATTTACCACAGGAGAACTCACACTGGAGAGAAGCCCTACAAATATAAAGAATGTGGCAAAGGTTTTGGTCAAAAAATAGACCTTATTCACCACAGCAGAACTCATACTGGAGAGAAGCCCTACAAATGTAAAGAATGTGGCAAAGCTTTTACTCAAAAAATAGGCTTTATTTGCCACATCAGAACTCACACTAGAGAGAAGCCTTACAAATGTAAAGAATGTGGCAAAGCGTTCAGTCAAAAATCACACCTTATTTGCCACAACAGAACTCACACTGGAGAGAAGCCTCACAAATGCAAGTATGTGACAAAGATTTTACTCAAATTTTACCCCTTATTTGCCACAGGAGAATTTACACTGGAGAGAAGCCTTACAATTATAAGGAATGTTGCAAAGCTTTTAGCAATAAAACAGGCCTTATTCACCACAACAGAACTCATGCTGGAGAATAGCTCTATAAATGTGAATAATGTGGAAAAGCTTTTAATAAAAAATAAAACTTTAGTCACCACATCAGAAGACATGCTGGTGAATGTGAAATGTGAATAAAGTGATAATATTTTAAAGAAAGACCTTGGGGCTGGGGTTGTGGTTCAGTGGTAGAGTGCTAGCCTCGCATGTGTGAGATCCTGGGTTTTATCCTCAGCACCACATAAAAATAAATAAGTGAAATAAAGGTATTGTGTCCAACTACAACTAAAAAATAAACATTAGAAAAAGAAAGACTAAACCTTTTTAACAACAGAATTTATACAGAAAAGAACCCCTACAAATTGAAACAATGCAGCAAAGCTTTTAATAAGAAATCAATTATTTTCACCACTAGGCTACTTATTCTGGAAAGAAGACATCTAAATGTAGAGAATATAAAAAAAAATTAAATTATATATCATATATTACTAGACATCAGAGAACACACACTGGAGAAAACCTCTACAAATGAGACCATTGTACCATTACTCTAAGAAAGGGACAACATTTAATCCTCACCACAATAACCATAGTGTAGAGAAAGTTTTGAAATGTGAAAATTGATAATGTGACAATGCCACCAAAATTTATTCACCAATACTCAGCACTTCTGGATACATACTGGTTAGAGAAAATACAAATGGAAAAAAAATATAGCTACATGTTCTTAAACACTGCTTATTTTTGGAGAATTCATTGTGCCCAGAAACTCTAAAAAGTTAAATAACATTTCCAAAATGTATTCAAATTTTAAATTCATTGAACATCTGAAAACTCATACTAGTAGTGAACATTGAACAGATTTTGTCCAAAATGTATGCCTTATATAACAATGAAACATTTATAATAAATGTGAGAGTATAGTAAAGTTATTATCTATATATTACACCTTGATGTATATGAGGATCAGTAAAATACAGAACTCATTTAAGTTTAGAAAACAAGTAGTTGTCTTTAACTTTTGCTTAAATTTATTAAGCATTATCAAGTTGTTTTGTAGAAATATCAGTCATAAATATCAAATGCATAGTGAAGAAACCTCATCTTTGAAAGAATATAATTGTTTTTATAAATTAAAATTACTATTTTCACTTTTGAATAGTTATAAAAGAATTACATGAAATCTATTTTTGATGTTTAACACTGAAGTGTAATATTTTAAACTGTAATTTGTTTTGTATTTCAGTTTAAGTTTAGGTATTTTTATACACTGAGCCACATTCCTAAGCCCTCTCTCCACTTTTTCAAATTTTGAGACTGTATTGCTAAGTTGCTTGAAACCACACTAAGTTGCTGAGGCTGAATTTAAATTTATGAAATTACTCAGCTTCCCAGTTTGCTTGGATTACAAGCATAGACCATCATGTCAGGTTTACAGTGCATTTTTTAACATATATTTACCTTATGTATGCAATATGTCTTTATAACTGAATATTTGTTTATATGTTAACACTCATATATTGCATCCTGTTGTTAAATGACAGACATCATAGTGTTCCACTTGACTAAATGTTCTATGTAACTGAAAACATACTGGTGAGTGAATAATACTCTAGCATCTGTTAATACTTTTACACATTTTAATCAAACTTAATGTGGAATACAATTTGCATAAGTCAGATCATTTTTTTTTTCTGTTTGTATTTATGGTGAAATTAAGAGTTATAAGAAGGATATAGATATAGGAAAATAAGCCCCAGGTTTTCATATCTTGATTTATAAATTTTAAAATTTTAACTTTTTATCATTTTAACATTTCCTAGTGATTTTAATAGATTGAATTTCCACAAACTTAAGGGTAGCTCTTACAGGAGAGAAGAGCTTTATCTTTCTTGTGTGCATAATGGCCTTCTAGACTTCATCCTCATTGGAGACATTTCATTTTTCTGTGAATGAGGTCAATGATCAGTGTTTTCATGTACATTAGTAAATTCTGATATCTTTGTTATTCTATAGGTAGTGTTATTTCAGGGCAGGAATTGGAGAAATGGATGTGGAGTCAAAGTTGAGTGAGGCCTTATACTTATGACAAAATAATCAATGAGCTATGTTTTATAGTCTCATTTTCTGAGGACCAAGTAGTAAGAGGTAAACTGAGAAGGTTGTATGTAAAGATTAAGTTTCTTATCATAAAATGTTGGCTTTTCAGGTACAATAGGGTAAAAGCTTATTATACACAGAATCCATACAAAAATCATATTGAACATCATTCACAATTTTGTTAACCATGATTACATATAATTCATGAAGACCTGAGTTTACAGCAACATATGCCTAAGAACAAGGTCTAGGGACATTTTACACTCTCCAATATAGACATATTTATACAAATTTAATTATACATGAAACTACACTAAATGAGAAGAAAAATCAATTGGATCAACACAAAACAATATATAAATAAAAACTTGTAAAGACTTAAGCAACTGACCAATAGTGGATGAAGTGTGGTTTCCAAATGCTAGGGGAAAAATGGACATATAATCAGTTAAAGGTAATTGAAGAAAGATAAGTTACCCACTTTGAACTACAACAGCATTTGAAAGAAGAGGAGTCACAAAGTAAGCAAAGATTATTCACCTCCATTTGTATGCTTTGTAATATTTTCCAAAAATTTTCTTCATATATTATTGCAGTCAAATTGAGAAACAATCCAGAAAATTAAAAAAGACAAGTATTGCCCCTCTGGTTTTAAAATCAAGAAAAGGAATAGAGAGAGATTTATTGAGCTAGAAAAATTTACTAATTAGAGTGAAAAAATAAAGAACTGAGATTACCAGAGTCTAAGTATAATGTATTTCAGCCATCCCTGGCTGCACAGGGCATTTTTGCTTAGCAAAGAATTTGTTCACGTATGTACGCTTAAACAACATTCCTGTTTTTAGTCAAGTCTTTTTCATTAATAACAATGATGTACCTTTCAACAGTTTCCAGCCACAAAAATACACAATTTCAGAAATCTTCTGTTTCATCATCCATATATTCTGCCACAATATTCAACAGGGCAAGATAATATAAACCTTTTGGCAGTCCCATCAAGGCATTCACTTCTATTAATAGAAAAGTATGATACATGGAACAACGTAAGTTTACTTAGTAAAAATATTTTTTTAATGAAAAATAGATTCCAACTCCTTTGTCTTGGGATTACATTAGAAAAATATGAGGTAATTATACTGTATATTATGACCTTAGGCTATGAGCCTTAAAATTACCTTAAAATACAAAAGAATATTAATGTTTATTTTTAAATATAGTTTTTATATTTCAAATATTCAAATTCCACAGCAATCAATGATACAAAAACATGAGGAAAAAAACTGCAGTTTGATGTCTCATCATGACATTTCAATACCTGCTGTAGATTCCCTGTGGCTTCCACTTTTAATTTAAACAAATAATAATTTTTCCATACAATTTGGGTGAAGTGGAGGACAAAATCTCCTGCATTGCTTTCCTGGACAAGCCATCATACTTAAAACAACTGAACCCCAAATCAAAATACGTTTACTCTACATTCTAATTATATCAGTTCTTAACTCATCTAGCATAAAACAAATCCACTTTCTTCTGGTTGAATATCTTGAGCTCAAATAGATGGAACCTGGGAGCTAAAAGAAGTATGACATAAATAATGAGGTCTCTTTTTTGCATAAGGCAAATTGCAATTTTTGTATTTGATTTTTCTGCCTGTGAAGATGTACATTTATCTTCCTACAATGGTATTATGATTGATGGTGACTTGTGTGATTACAGGAGGCTTTAAATGCAGCTACATGTGTTTGAGTCCTTTCACTGGTAAAATACTATAATTTGTACTCTAATAGGAGACTCAAAATGGTGCTATACAAACCTATTTTTTAAGAGAGGGTGAGAGACAGAGAGAGTGAGAGATAATTATTTAATATTTTATTTTTTAGTTTTCAGTGGGCACAACATCCTCATTTGTGTGTGGTGCTGAGGATTGAACCCGGCTGCACGCATGCCAGGTGAGTGCGCTACTGCTTGAGCCACATCCCCAGCCCCAAACCTATTTTTTTAATCTGCTTCTTTATTCATTGTTTTCTAGTGGTTTTGATCTAGTCAGTTCAGACCATTTCTGATTAATGGGTGTCATCAAAATATAAATTCCCTCTATAATCATTAGCAATGAGACAATTCTTCCCATTAAAAATAAAAAACATTCTCATATAGTCTTTGCTATATTCTAAGGAACCACTCTTGCTTTTGCTTTACTAAACAAAATCAATTCCACATATTTGAGTCCCAAAGTAAATGGCAATACATTAAACTAAGCACCATGAGGAATATAAGAAATACAAGATATCACCTTTGAAATATAAAAATAAGAATCAGAAATGCTAAGCCATTACCATCTAAGCTATACCAGAGCTTTTAAAATGTAATCTTAGATGTTCTACTCACTCTCATAGTAAGATGCCTTAGACTCAAAGATATTTAATCACTCACTAAAGGTCACTCAGTGAATGCATAACAGTTCTTATTCTAAAGCTTTTACAGAATTTTTTGATAATACATTGCAAAGTCTCACCTGTGTTCTTTAGAAATAAGACACAGAGGTTGTTTTAGTCTGTTTTATAATGTTATAGAAAAATACCAGAAACAGGCCAATGTATAAAAAGAGATATAAACGCATAAAAATTATTTTCTGAGAGGCTGGGGTTGTGGCTCAGTGGTAAAGTGCTCACCTGTCACATGCAAGAAGCTGGGTTCAATTCTCAGCACCACATAAAAATGAATCAATAAATAAAATAAAGGTATTGTGTCCAACTACAACTTGTAAATAAATAAAAATAATTTTGAGTACATAGTTCTGAAGATTTAAGTGCACTCTACCAGAATCTTCTCAGCTCCTATGACAGCTCCTTCACCTGCATTACACATGAGGTAGCATTATGGTGAGGGCTCATTTGAGAGGTAGAGAGAACATAATGAGACAGGAAGTCAGGAAATTCAGAAAAAAAAGACTTGTTCTTTTGAAACACCCAGCTTTAATAAAAACTATGTTGTGCCCCATGAAATTTATATTAACCCTCTCCAAGAACATCTCCCCCAATGATCTAAGCACAATTTACTAGATCTCACTTCTTAAGCATTCCACTATTTTCCAACTCTCTCCCTTTGAAACTAAGTTCCAAACACATGAGTATTTGGGGGACATACTCAAATCATAATGAAAGTAATATGAGAGAGACAATGGTAAAAATGAGACATAGAATGTCATTTCTTAGTAATTATAAAGATTCTAGATACTACAATAAAATGCTTTAGAGTATTGTTTTAGGTTGATATTTTATTTTAAAGACAATAGGGAATTAAATTACTTTTTGAAGAATGAATGAATTTGAATGTGACAAGACTAATGGGCTAGGTATATTAAAATAAGGGAAAAGTTTGTGCAAAAACTCAATGAATGTTTAGTAAACCATGCCTAGGTATAAAAAGAGAATGTTGGGCTTTCTGATTATGCTATATCAAGCCAAAAGTTTACTGGCTAAAATCTGGTGGCCCTCAAAACCAGAGGAAATATTCATATAAAAGATGCAGTGGACATCTGTCTCAAGAGCTTCCTACTTAAAATATCTGCTTCCAAAGACTATATGATTCATAGTAATTCTCAGGAGTATTATATTTCTTTCAGTTTCAATTTTTAGCTTTCTATATACTTACCACACCATCTCATGGCCAAATCAATATTTTCTTGAAATTTTTCATATATTAATCTATACACTATCTCAGATATGTTTGTTTCTAGATTGTCAGGGATCTCTCCTAGAGAATTCTGAGATGTGTGAGAGGTTTAACAAGCATAGAAAATTGCTTATTAAAAATAAGTCATATTGTAAGTGGGAGGTAAAAGGAGAAAAGAAGCAATAGTCCTCATCTAATCTTATATGTGTTGATACTACACAAGGTTATTCCAATGATGTCTGGTTTGGTTTAGGAAAGCAACTTTTCTTATACATTATGACACAAAGTTCATCAAATATGGTTGTTACAGACTTTTGGAGAACACGTAAATTTTTCTTAGTAATTTCTACATTGAAAAACTACTGTTACCTTTAAACAAAACTATCCATTGCAATAAATCTGAAATAGTTCTTTAATATTGCGAAACAGAAAATTGATGGCATTATTCACCGAATGCTAATATTTTCCAATAACACCTCACACCACAATATATGTTCCTTATATAGTTTAACACCTATAGGAGTTCTTAACACAATGGATAGATAATTAAAGTAAAGAGTGAAATGAGACTCAGAAACAACTTATTATAGTAAAAATCATTATTACATTATTTCAAATACTAGTCCACCCTTTTGCTTTTTTTCCCAAAAGTTAATTTTTTGACCTTTGTTATGATATTTCACTTTATTTAAATAACATAATAAATAGTACTGTGTTTTCATATATACTCTCTGATGCATCTCAAATATATTTGCATACCCCAAGACCTTAGCAGATTCGTATACACATTATTCACTAGAGAAGCAGTAGTTACTTCTGAAATCTATATTGCTCTTTTCAAATGAGGTCTTACAGTTTTTTAAAAATATCTGAAATAATTATAATGAACTTATTTCTAATTAGCATATAGTAAGTGCCTGATAAATATTTGTGAAAAAGAATGAAGAAATAATAAGAGCATTTATATAATCTGTACAATATGGTATGTGGTATTTCATGATTTTAGCTACACTTATTGAATATTATAACAATCTTACTATGCGAGTAAGATGTGGGTTTGATGAACCAATAATAAATAGAAATTGTATGCTGCATTGTTCCTAATTCACCAAACAATTTTTTTCAAAAACAGACATTCTGATGTGTGGTTTTTGTCAACTATTATATTATGAATGAATGAAGCTCAGTAAATGAAAAATTGGAACTACATACTTGCTTAGGGTGCCTATCATTCATTGTTAAAAAACCTTTAGCTATATAAAATTTCAATACTGTATGTACCATTGTGATATAGTGGAATTTTGATAAAATGTACATTAATAATGCTGAAGTGTTTCATTGAGTCTTATATCAGTTTATGAAATAAACTTACTATATGTGATTTCCTCAATTCTAAGTGTCTTATGTTTTAAGAAACTATATGGACAATGCAAATTAAAGTTAACATACTAATATCAACAGCAGAAGCACCACAGGAAAGATGAAAACAAAGAATTGCGAGATTCCACCATTATAGATGTAATTTTCTCAACATCTTTTCAATGAACCTAACCCACTATTGATACCAAAATTAATGAGCAAACTCTTCTCATGCTGATTGTGCATGATGCTATTATATAAAATGAAAACAAACAAATGTGTCAGAGATGCATTTTACAACACTAGTAAAAATACAATATATTGATCGGTATCTCACTGTGTTTTACCCCAGCAAATACCTTCTCAGTGTGCAAGATAAATGGGTAAAAATTTTTAAAAATGAAGTAAAATTTATGTTAAAGAATAACAACTATTTTTTCATAAGGAAAATATTAATGTCTTTTTGAAACAACATGTCAATAAACTGTGCCCTGTCACATAAAGGAAAGCAACAATTCTGGTAATTTTCTTCATTTTATTTTTTGAATATGCCAAGTATTCTTTGGCAAACTTCCACATATATTGTTTTAATTTTACAGGTGTAAATTATATCTGGTTTTCTCTAAATTGTTACTTATTTAATATAAATTTGGTGAGAAATTATTTCTGCATGTGCTGAGAGTGAAATATAGTGAGGAATGGAAGTCATTTAAAGCTCTATAAATTGCAATCCCATAATTGTGGGAGGAAACTGTATATAATCATGAGAAGCATATTGAGTACTATGAATTTGTTCCAGATATTTATTTTCCTTAGTATCCACTTTTCACATAAAGTAGTGCTTTTAAATGAAGTTGACTATTAAATATCATAGAAAAGGCCATCAGAGTAATCAGAAGAAGAAATTTAAAATAGAAACAATCAAATCATAAACATCTGGTTGAAAGAAGAACTGGCCAACTGTTGGATCTTAGCTTTTGACTTTACTGAATTTTCTCCTATCTTTTTTATTTTTATTTTTATTTTTTTAAATTTTTTATTGTTGGCTGTTCAAAACATTACATAGTTCTTGATATATCATATATCACACTTCGATTCAAGTGGGTTATGAGCTCCCATTTTTACCCCATGTACAGATTGCAGAATCACATCAGTTACACATCCATTGATTTACATATTGCCATACTAGTGTCTGTTGTGTTCTGCTGCCTTTCCTATCCTCTTCTATCCCCCCTCCCCTCCCCTCCCCTCCCCTCTTCTCTCTCTGCCCTCTCTACTGACATTCATTTGTCCCCCTTGTATTATTTTTCCCTTTCCCCTCACTTCCTCTTGTATGTACTTTTGTATAACTCTGAGGGTCTCCTTCCATTTCCATGCAATTTCCCTTCTCTCTCCCTTTCCCTCCCACCTCTCATCCCTGTTTAATGTTAATCTTCTTCTCATGCTCTTTGTCCCTACTCTGTTCTTAGTTACTCTCCTTATATCAAAGAAGACATTTGGCATTTATTTTTTAGGGATTGGCTAGCTTCACTTAGCATAATCTGCTCTAATGCCATCCATTTCCCTGTAAATTCTATGATTTTGTCATTTTTTAATGCAGAGTAATACTCCATTGTGTATAAATGCCACATTTTTTTTATCCATTCATCTATTGAAGGGCATCTAGGTTGGTTCCACAGTCTTGCTATTGTGAATTGTGCTGCTATGAACATCGATGTAGCAGTGTCCCTGTAGCCTGCTCTTTTTAGGTCTTTAGGGAATAGACTGAGAAGGGTAATAGCTGGGTCAAATGGTGGCTCCATTCCCAGCTTTCCAAGAAATCTCCATACTGCTTTCCAAATGGGCTGCACCAATTTTCAGTCCCACCAGCAATGTACAAGTGTACCCTTTTCCCCACATCCTCGCCAGCACTTGTTGTTTGACTTCATAATGGCTGCCAATCTAACTGGAGTGAGATGGTATCTTAGGGTGGTTTTGATTTGCATTTCTCTGACTGCTAGAGATGGTGAGCATTTTTTCATGTACTTGTTGATTGATTGTATGTCCTCCTCTGAGAAGTGTCTGTTCAGGTCCTTGGCCCATTTGTTGATTGGGTTGTTTGTTCTCTTATTGTCTAATTTTTTGAGTTCTTTGTATACTCTGGATATTAGGGCTCTATTTGAAGTGTGAGGAGTAAAGATTTGTTCCCAGGATGTAGGCTCTCTATTTACCTCTCTTATTGATTCTTTTGCTGAGAAAAAACTTTTTAGTTTGAGTAAGTCCCATTTGTTGATTCTAGTTATTAACTTTTGTGCTATGGGTGTCCTATTGAGGAATTTGGAGCCCGACCCCACAGTATGTAGATCGTAGCCAACTTTTTCTTCTATCAGACACCGTGTCTCTGATTTGATATCAAGCTCCTTGATCCATTTTGAATTCACTTTTGTGCATGGCGAGAGAAAGGGATTCAGTTTCATTTTGTTGCATATGGATTTCCAGTTTTCCCAGCCCCATTTGTTGAAGATGCTATCCTTCCTCCATTGTATGCTTTTAGCCCCTTTATCAAATATAAGATAGTTGTAGTTTTGTGGATTGGTTTCTGTGTCCTCTATTCTGTAACATTGGTCCACCCGCCTGTTTTGGTACCAGTACCATGCTGTTTTTGTTACTATTGCTCTGTAGTATAGTTTGAAGTCTGGTATCGCTATACCGCCTGATTCACACTTCCTGCTTAGCATTGTTTTTGCTATTCTGGGTCTTTTATTTTTCCATATGAATTTCATGATTGCTTTCTCTATTTCTACAAGAAATGCCATTGGGATTTTGATTGGCATTGCATTAAACCTATAGAGAACTTTTGGTAATATCGCCATTTTGATGATGTTAGTTCTGCCTATCCATGAACAGGGTATATTTTTCCATCTTCTAAGATCTTCTTCTATTTCTCTCTTTAGGGTTCTGTAGTTTTCATTGTATAAGTCTTTCACCTCTTTTGTTAGGTTGATTCCCAAGTATTTTATTTTTTTTGAAGATATTGTGAATGGAGTGGTTGTCCTCATTTCCATTTCAGAGGATTTGTCGCTGACATACAGGAATGCCTTTGATTTATGCATGTTGATTTTATATCCTGCCACTTTGCTGAATTCATTTATTAGCTCTAATAGTTTCTTTGTAGACCCTTTTGGGTCTGCTAGGTATAGAATCATGTCTTCTGCAAATAGTGATAATTTAAGTTCTTATTTTCCTATTTTGATGCCTTTAATTTCTTTCGTCTGTCAAATTGCTCTGGCCAGTGTTTCGAGAACTATGTTGAACAGAAGTGGTGAGAGAGGGCATCCCTGTCTTGTTCCAGATTTTAGAGGGAATGCCTTCAATTTTTCTCCATTCAGAATGATGCTAGCCTGAGGCTTAGCATAGATTGCTTTTACAATATTGAGGTATGTTCCTGTTATCCCTAGTTTTTCTAGAGTTTTGAACATAAAGGGATGCTGTACTTTGTCGAATGCTTTTTCCGCATCTATCGAGATGATCATATGGTTCTTATTTTTAAGTCTACTGATGTGGTGAATAACATTTATTGATTTCCATATATTGAACCAGCCTTGCATCCCAGGGATGAATCCTACTTGATCATGGTGCACAATTTTTTTGATATGTTTTTGTATCTGATTCGCCAGAATTTTATTGAGGATTTTTGCATCTAGGTTCATTAGAGATATTGGTCTGTAGTTTTCTTTCTTTGAAGTGTCTTTGTCTGGTTTAGGAATCAGGGTGATGTTGGCCTCGTAGAATGAATTTGGAAGTTCTCCCTCTTTTTCTATTTCCTGAAGTAGCTTGAAAAATATTGGTATTAGTTCCTCTTTAAAGGTTTTGTAAAACTCTGCTGTATACCCATGCGGTCCTGGGCTTTTCTTAGTTGGTAGTCTTTTGATGGTTTCTTCAATTTCCTCAATTGATATTGGTCTGTTTAGGTTGTCTATATCCTCCTGACTCAATCTGGGCAGATCATATGACTTAAGAAATTTATCGATGCCTTCACTATCTTCTAATTTATTGGAGTATAAGGATTCAAAATAATTTTTGATTATCTTCTGTATATCTGAAGTGTCTGTTGTGATATTGCCTTTTTCATCCCACATGCTAGTAATTTGAGTTCTCTCTCTTCTTCTCTTCGCTAGCATGGCTAAGGGTCTGTCGATTTTGTTTATTTTTTCAAAGAAACAACTTTTAGTTTTGTCAATTTTTTCAATTGTTTCTTTTATTTCTATTTCATTAATTTCAGCTCTGATTTTAATTATTTCTTGCCTTCTACTTCTTTTGCTGTTGTTTTGCTCTTCTTTTTCTAGGATTTTGAGATGAAGTATGAGATCATTTATTTGTTGGTTTTTTCTTTTTTTAAGGAATGAACTCCAAGCAATGAATTTTCCTCTTAGAACTGCTTTCAATGTGTCCCATAGATTCCGATATGTTGTGTCTGTGTTTTCATTAATCTCTAAGAATTTTTTAATTTCCTCCTTGATGTCTTCTATAACCCATTGATCATTCAGTAACCTATTGTTCATTCTCCAAGTGATGTAATCTTTTTCCTTCCTTCTTTTATCGTTGATTTTCAGTTCCATTCCATTATGATCAGATAGGATGCATGGTATTATCTCTACTCCTTTATATTGTCTAAGAGTTGCCCTGTGACATAATATATGATCTATTTTTGAGAAGGATCCATGTGCTGCTGAGAAAAAAGTGTAACTGCTTGATGTTGGGTGGTGTATTCCATATATGTCAATTAAGTCTAGGTTATTAATTGTGTTATTGAGTTCTATAGTTTCCTTATTCAACTTTTGTTTGGAAGATCTGTCCAGTGGCGAGAGAGGTGTGTTGAAGTCTCCCATGATTATTGTATGGTGGTCTATTAGACTCTTGAACTTGAGAAGAGTTTGTTTGATGAACATAGCTGCACCATTGTTTGGGGCATATATATTTATGATTGTTATGTCTTGTTGGTGTATGGTTCCCTTAAGCAGTATGTAGCGTCCCTCTTTATCCCTTTTGATTAACTTTGGCTTGAAATCTATTTTATTTGATATGAGTATGGACACTCCTGCTTGTTTCCGAAGTCCATATGAGTGATATGATTTTTCCCAACCTTTCACCTTCAGCCTATGTGTGTCTTTTCCTATCAAATGCGTCTCCTGTAGGCAGCATATTGTTGGGTCATGTTTTGTGATCCATTCTACTAGCCTGTGTCTCTTGATTGGTGAGTTTAAGCCATTAACATTTAGGGTTATTATTGAGATATGGGTTGTTCTTCCAGCCATATTTGTTTATTTATGTTACTAAACATGGTTTGTTTTCCTCTTTGATTATTTTCCCCCCTTTACTGTCCTACCTCCCACTGTTGGTTTTCATTGTTATTTTCCATTTCCTCTTCCTGTAATGTTTTGCCAAGGATGTTTTGAAGAGATGGTTTTCTAGCTGCAAATTCTTTTAACTTTTGTTTATCGTGGAAGGTTTTAATTTCATCTTCCATCCTGAAGCTTAGTTTCGCTGGAAACACAATTATTGGTTGGAACCCATTTTCTTTCAGTGTTTGAAATATGTTATTCCAGGATCTTCTAGCTTTCAGAGTCTGTGTTGAAAGATCAGCTGTTATCCTGATTGGCTTACCCCTAAATGTGATCTGCTTCCTTTCTCTTGTAGCTTTTAAAATTCTGTCCTTATTCTGTATGTTGGGCATCTTCATTATAATGTGTCTAGGTGTGGGTCTCTTATGATTTTGCACATTCGGCATCCTGTAGGCTTCTAGGATTTGGGATTCTGTCTCATTCTTCAAGTCTGGGAAGTTTTCTCGTATTATTTCATTGAATAGATTGCTCATTACTTTGGTTTGAAACTCTGTCCCTTCCTGTATCCCAGTGACTCTTAAATTTGGTCTCTTGATGTTATCCCATATTTCTTGGATGTTCTGCTCATGGTTTCTTTACAGTCTTGCTGAGCTGTCTATGTTCTTTTCAAGTTGAAATACTTTATCTTCATTGTCTGATGTTCTATCTTCTAAGTGTTCTACTCTGCTGGTAGTATTCTCAATTGAGTTTTTAAGTTGGTTTATTGCTTCCTGCATTTCTAGGATTTCTGTTTGTTTGGTTTTTATAACCTCTATCTCCCTGTATAGTTGATGTTTTGCTTCTTGGATTTGTTTATGTAATTCATTGTTGAAGTGATCTTTCATTGTCTGATTTTGCTGTCTGATGTCTTCCTTGAGACTCCAGATCATCTGAAGCATGTATATCCTGAATTCTTTATCTGGCATTCCATCTGTTGCAGCTATTACCTCTTCTAATGTTGAGTTGACCAGAATTGCTTGTGGTCCTTTCTTTCCTTGTCTCTTCATACTGTTCGCGTTCCTTTCTACTTGGCGAAACTGTTGTGCTATTGAATTTCCCCCCTATATATTTATATTGGTCTTGTATAGTTGCAAATTCTCCTTTGCAGGCGTGGGTGGTGGCTCTGCCCCTCCTCCTATTGGGGCAATGTGCCTACCACGCCGGCAGGCCTCTGGGCCTGCTCTGCCGGTCGGTAGCAGGTCCGCCTACCTTGCAGGTGCGGGCGGTGGCTCTGTCCCTCTGTGGGCCGCTAGGCTTGTTCTGTCAGTGGTCGCAGTTCTGCCTACTTTGCAGGTGCAGGCAGCGGAACTGCCCCTCTGCAGTCCTCTGGGGCTGTTCTGCCAGTGGGTCGCAGGTCCGCCTACCTTGCAGGCATGGAGGGAGGGTGGCTCTACACTTCCTCAGGCCACTGGGCCTGTTCTGTCTGTCGGTTGCAGGACTGGCCTGTTCTGTTGGTGGTCACAGTTCAGTCTACCTTGCAGGCGCAGGGGGAGGGGCGGCTCTGCCTCTCAGCAGGCCGCTGCTCCTCTTCTGCCAGTGGGTCGCAGTCCCACCTACCTTGCAGGAGTGATTGGAAGCTCTGCCCCTCCGCGGGCCACTGGGCCTTTTCTGTTGGTGGTCACAGTTCCGCCTACCTGGGAGGCGCGGGGGGTGGGGGGCGGCTCTGCCCCTCAGCAGGCCGCTGGGCCTGCTCTGTCAGTGGTCACAGTTCCGTCTACCTTGCCAGTGCAGGTGGAGGGGGTCTCCTATCTTTTTTATTATGATCAAGAGGAAGGTACTTCTATTAAAACCATGACCAGAACAATTTATAGCAATTTGTTTTTCTAAAACATGGATAAGATTGACTTGCTAACTCAGGATAGAATCTAATGAGTAAATCTTGTTATGGTAAGAAAAAAAAAGTATAACTACTCAACATGAATATTGGCCTTTTCAAGAAAAGAATATTAGGGTCAAAACCAATTTGGTAAGATAGTATTGAATATTTTATATCAAAGAAAATGCAAAAATATTTAAAATATTTTTGATTATTAGATGCATGTAAAAAAAAAGTAGTGTCCAGGCCTGATGTCATACCTGTAATCCCAAGTATCATAGAGGCTGAGGCAGAAGGATCACAACTTCAAGGCCAGCCTTGGTAACTAAGTGAGACCAGGTCTTAAAATAAAATATCAAAGAATTTTGTATATATATGAATGATAAAGCACCCCGAGTTCAATCCCCAGTGCCATATAAAACAGTAGTTTACAAAATTTACACCCAAATCAGCAGCCTACACTCTATCTGCAAGTATGTAAAGTTTTAAAAGGAAACTAAATTTAGCCATACCTACTACTAGTTGTCTGATTATATTGATCATAATCTTGAAATTTAAATAGAAGACTCTATACAATGTTTTAGGTATTCCCATTACTTTTTCTAATTGCATTGAGAGAGGGAGGAAAACCAATTTAACTTATGGGGCCACTTCTTTTTCTTCAGGCTGAATCAATCAAATATTAAAAGGATTTAGTGTTTAATTGATTATCATTTACGGTATGTGTTCTGTGATTTCTTGCTTAATCTACATTGGACACTTTATTATTTCTGAGTATCAGCATCTGTACAGACCACCACACCCCACTCTATTTTTTAATAGTTACAAGTCCCTGCTTTCATGCTTCCTCGGTTAGTTATTCTCTTTAAAAAATAATTATGTGTTGCATTCTTTGTATACAGAAAATTTATGAAGGTTAAAAACCCATAAGCATTTTCACAAATTTGACCTTAAGATACTTTTCATCACAAAACACACACCAGAAGTAGAATGATTTCTTTCTCTAATTTGTTAGCCTTTCTGACATCCAATATCAGGACATGAATGCTGCTCATGGAGGGATGTTCTTATCATCAAGAACAATCAATACTACTTTTTTCTATCCCATTAAATTTTACAAAAAGTGCACATTTTACTGTGTTTCATATACAGAACTTGGCTTTCCATTATTTGTGTTTAGTGCATTTTTACTTTCTTTTTTCATCACTTTGTTTTTCCTGTATTTTCTAATATTCATTTTTTTGTGATGAGAAAAATAGATCACTAGAATCTTCTAACTTTTGCTACATTCAATCACTTGACTACTCACTAGCTAATATTTCTATTAAACCATCATTTCAAAGGTAGGACTGAGGTATGCTAACAAAACTATTTTCAAGGTCTACTGCAGAATCAGCATAACTTTCTTGAGCTTTGCAGTTTGAGCCACTGTTTCTGTCCACAAAGTCTGCTCCCTTTTTTAAAATGTTTTTCTTCTATATTGAGTAACTCTTTTTGAAATGAGGCATGGAAAATAGCTTTTTAGATTTTTATCATTTATGAAAATCTATTTTTATTTATCATTGATGGACAATCTGCTTCATTTTAGAATACCAGGTTGAATACTATTTTTTCCTTTAAATCTTGAGATTATTCTGTATTTATCATCTATAATCCATCATTAAGGATAAATACTTGGGTTTTATTCTTGCTTTCTTGAAGCTGACCATGGTTTTTCATTTCAGGATATTTTCTTTGTTTTAAGCATAGCTACTTGAGAAAATCTGGAGATATATTTAGCATATTTAAATATTATTGATTATAGCATTCAATCAAAATGGAATATTTGCAGAACTAATTTTCTTTTCAGTATATACATCTAGAAAAATGGATAAAATATGGAAAATAATATATCTGTTTTTTCAGACACCAAAAACAGGCATAGCAGGTGAGGGAAACCATAATCAATAAGTGCAGACTGGTTAGGCTAACTATAACTTTATTTTAAAAATGGTTCTTAATAAGTGCAGTTTGACAAAATGCTGTTAAAACTTATGGGTAAAGGGGAAGTAAAAATAATCAAAGTATACCACTGTAAGAAATACTTGAGTTCTGCCACCTGAGAGCAAACTATGGGGGAAACTTCATGTTATGATAGGAAAGAATCCCCCACTTTCACTTCACCCTCTCACCCACTTAACCTCACCAGAAACCACCAAGCTGCCCAGAATAAAAGGTTTCAAGTTCAATAGTCACACTCTTTCCAACTACAATAAGCAGTTACAATTCAACTTAACAAAGAAGCTAATGTGCAAAGTTAAGGGGATCTGAGACATCATATAAAAAGTTAGGTTAAAGATAATTCTGTTTCTTTTTTTTTCTGTGTGTGTGTGTGTGTGTGTGTGTGTTTTGTTTTGTTCCAAGGGTGTGGCTATTCCTTGGTCACCTGAACTCAGCAAAGAAACTGTTATTTTGATGAAGTGTTAGTGGGTGACCCTCATTAAAAACAGACAAATGTTAAAAAATTTTAAAAAGCCTAATTACAAAAAAATATATATATGTTGCTACTTTCTCCCTCCACATTTTGCTTTTTAAAGTATCTTTTTTAAAAAAAATATTCGTTTTTAGTTTTAGGTTGACACAATATCTTTATTTTTTTTTTATTTTTACATGGTGCTGAGAAGCGAACCCAGTGTTTCATGCATGCTAGGCAAGCACGCTATTACTTGAGCCATATCCCCAGCCCTAAAGTATCTTTTTTTAACTTTTGATTTTTATTTTTAGTCTTGAAAAGTAGACAGTAAAACAGCTTCTGGAAGAATTTACAACAAACTGCATGAGGATCTGGGAAGCTGAGAGACTGAAGCAGGGCTGGGAGGAGCAGACCAGAAGTCTGACTAAGGAGAAGACTTCCTTTAGTCAATGGAGGCCAATTATAACTAAAATGAGACAAAAATCAATAAGTGTTTGTAAACCAGAAAATGACACAGATTATCAAGTTAGTATCAGTTATAAAAAATTCATATAATCAAGAAAATAGAGAAATCATGAACAGGATTAGAAAAATAATAGATGTAAATTTTATTTTTAGAAGCTTATTGGTGATACATTAAAAAATAAAGATGAATTTTATATTTTGATTTTAAATGGAAGGCAGAGAGATATGCAAGTCATATAGTACTTCACAAACCTTACTTCAGTTACAAAAGTATAATCAATTGATATCTTCTACTTATTTTACTCTCTATCTTCTTTGGCATTTCACCTGAGGTCACACTTGTAGAGTGTGACCAATAACTAAGCAAATAACTAACCAAGAAGATAGCCATTGAAATTACACTCTTTCTCAGAAAACTCCAATCAATTTCAGAGCAAAGGTGTGATACAACACCTATTCATTTCCTTCTTTGGGAAAAGGTCCCCTTTGCAAATCAGATAGAAGAGGAAATTGGCCAACCTCTATCAAAATATTACTAGAAATAAATATGAGTTATCTTCATTTAGAAGTAAAGTGAAATAAAATAACACCATTGTACAGTATCTTTCAGGATTGCCCTTGAAAAATAAAAAAAAAAATGAAAAAAAAAAACTCTTTCTAAAGAGCAGAATACTTGGCAGCACACTTCATCCTTAACTTCACGTGGAAAAAGAAGTTACCTCAGGTAAGAAGATACATAAGAAGGTACATAAAATAATAGGAAGAAATCAAGTCTTGGTCAAAGGTTTAGAAGGAACTTATGAAGACTATAAAATTTGGGGGGTACAGTAATAAGGATGGATCTCTGAGAGAGACAAAGCAGTTTAAATATCATGGGATTTCATGCTATCACATACCAAAGCACATACATCATGGACATTGTACAAGACAACCAACTTGACAACTGTACTTGGCTAGTTGTTTTTATCCAGCCTCTGATGCTGCACAGGATGAATGAAGACTGAGTACCATAGTGGTTTCCAGTCACCGTATTTTATCTATCCAATGCTTTTTCCAAATATCTAGCCAGCTAGGAGGAGAGATCTATCTCTAGGTTCTTGTTACAGCATCATTCTTTTCATCATTTTCTCATAATAAATTAACAAGTGGATGTCTTTTAACACAGAAATAATTTTAACCAGAAAAACCCAAACACTTTTTTTTTTAATTTTTGCTTTTACAGAAAATAAATGCTAAGCAAGTACCACTAATTAAGTGTCAATACATCATGCCTAAAATTGAATCAGACCACATTTAACAAAAATAAAGATATTACTACTGGTCTATGACTGACCATGGTATCCACTGTATTATCATCTAAAAAAAGAAACAAAAAGCTGCTGGCCTGGTAGAACTCTGGAACAGGTGATGGTGTTGCTAACACTTCTAAAATTTCACATCATTTTATCAGGTTGTGCTACCAAGAGACACACTATATAGATCCAGGAACCAGAGTGTCACAGTTTAAGAGTCTTAAATCACCATCACTCCTATTAATGCACTTGGCAATTATATTTTCTTATGCCATGCCTCTGCATCCTCCACTTTTAGAAATCTTAATCATTTAAGAGGACACTTTTCCAACAGGATGTCTAACAAAATTCCAACTAAAATTAAACTGCACCTGAGGACTCTAAATTCTATGCACTAAGAAAACAGAAAGCAAGAGGAGAAATTACAATCCTAGCTAGTCAATTCACTCTCCTCACCAGAAGGACATTGATTCCATGTTGCAATGCTAAGCAAGTACCACTAATAAAGTGCCAATACATCATGTGTAAAATTGAATCAGACCACACTTAACAGAAATAAAAAAAAATTACTAATGGTCAATGACCATGGTATCCACTGTATCCAAATATAAAAGTCTATTGTATATTTATAGATAAAAATCAGATGATTCAATTTGAAAAGAGATGATCCAATTCTCTACTTTTTAGTATTCACTTTCCATACAGGAATTGTAAAAGGATCAGTGCAGTAGTTGTGTCTTGAGAAAATTATAGTGAGGAGCCTCAAATGATTTGGGGATGAGTATAGAGACCAAAAGAAGTATGTTTAGTGGATCTAAATTGAACAACAGAAGAGACACAAGATGACTATTAATTTGACATTCAGTCTACACAGCTGTCAAAACTGTAGTTAATTGCACTGTTTTCCATTCTTATAAGTTTTCTTCAGGAATACAGTCTCACCAGTACCATAAACTAAGTACAGAACTTAGACTGAAAAGTGAGATTTTGTGGTGTCACAATAGGGAACTATGCTTTATGGCACAATTAGGACTGAAGGATTCATTTCCCAGACAATTTCTGAAAGTGGTCTTTTCAAAGTATTTTCATTAGTAGAAGATCGTTTTTCTGGCTATTACCATTTAAGGCTTCCTAAACTCAAGACTGTTTGAGACTCATGTAAATCACACTCCATGTCTCAAGTAGGAAAAATATGAGAGTGCAAGACAGATCCATAATTTCACTTTGAGTAAGCAGAAGCCTCCTTTGAGATTAGAATGCAACCCCAGATTCTGTGTGCCCAAATGTGCTTCCTTCCCTTTATTTCCATTGTGCTGATCTGAAGCACACTAACTTATGGACTTCCAAGATGACTAGTCATGGTCTTAATCCACCTCCTGTGAATCCCTAATTAGAACTCAGATGCATCCTTCATCTACTTCCAGACTTTCTGTTTTCCAGAAGTTCTTTGAAATCTTTTTTTCACTGGAGATTACCTCCTCTTTTCAATGTGGATGTTTATCACATTTTATGCTTCTCTTTTACTGTTACTTTAATTCATTGTCGGTAAAATAGACTTGTATATTTGAAGATCCAGATCTCTAAGTAAAATAGTTAGTTTATGAGCTTATAATACACAATCAAAAATGTTCAATACATTTTAATATGAATTTAGATCCATGATTAAAATTGGAGGAAATAAATTAGGATTTATTAGGATGTAATTCTGCACTACAAAATTATCTTTTTTTCACAAAGGATAAGAATTTTGGAAGATAACATGACACCAAGAAAAAACATCACTATTTTTAACATACATGTGTGCTTGAAAGAGAATAATAATGTCACCATAAATTGATGATATAATATAAAACAAAAAGCTCTATAACCAAGTTCTGTTTATTTTTGACAAAAGATATTTGAAGCAAAAATACCAAATCCATGAATCTCCTCAAAATACTATACAGTGAATAGCACTTCTATGCAAATCATATAATTTTTATGATATTATGTAAATTTTCTAGACATAGATGTAGAGGTTAAATACACTAATATTATTTCTCAAGGCACATTTATTTTGAAGCACAGTTCCATAAATCTGCAAATACAATTAAATTTTACTTATTATACACAGATCCATACCTCAAAAATGACCAAATACCTGGATATATTTCCGCTGACAGATTTCTACTTCCTAGACAATAAGGTCAGCTTTAATATAATATATCTCCTACCTTTTCAGTGACACAGAATTTTTAAATTTTAAGTAAACTTCTCCGATAGGCTCAAAATTCACCATATAACTATGGTACTAATACAATTAGTGATGGATGTTACAAGAAAAATTCTTAGTTCTTTTAAGAGAGTTTTTTGAAATGAAATCCTATATCAACACATGATCCCTCAAACAAATCATGATAATTCATGCAAAGCAATAAATTTGGAATAAAAAAGGTATACACATTTATTAGCAACAAGACTTTGAAAACACATGCTTTGCACCTAAAAGACAGTTATTTTGCTTTGTAATTGCAGCACTTTTTATAGCTGTTTGAGGAATTTTAGTTCTATGTTTTTGTTTTGTGATCTCACGTGCTTCATTTATTCAGATGTATTAATGTAATATATGCTTATATGAGATATATGCCTCTTTCTAATTATAGAATATATTTTTAGAAACTCTTGGTAATCATACAGTTTTTAAATTATAGAGCAATTACCATGCAAGCTAGAATATGCACAGTGGCTTAAAGAACTCCTCATTCCAGAGTCTAGCCTTAGAGTTTTCACATAGTTGATGATCAATAAATTTATATGGATCATAAAGTTAAGATCTGTTTAATATTAAAGTAAAGAAATAGAAAGCCAGAGAGGTGCTTCTTCACAGATGCCAAGCTGTCCTAGAGGGCAGTCTGTCTCTCTGATTGATGTAGTTATGTAAAATTCAAGTCCTGGTTTTCTTCCCCACAACTTTGGCTTTCCTGTGTCATCGTTTTCTTTGTGTTTCAGTGACCAGAGAATGAGATATGTTCACAATTATTTGTTCATGCTAAAGACAAAAAACATACAAACAAACAAACAAGCAAGCAAAAAAAGAACTAAAAAACAACTGAGTTTGTGGAAACATCAGAATATTTTGTACAGTGATCAGGGTAGGATGAGATTCCACTGACTTAAGTGTTCCTTTAAGAAAAATTAGATTCAGACATTTCCATTGTGACAAAAATGGAAAAGGGCATATATGTATGTATATAGTCTCATATATATACACACATGAAACTAATACATAAAGAAAGAATGAACACAAATATTCCTCCTCTAAACTTGAAAATTATATTCCTGTGTATTTTTAATCCAGGAATGGAAAATTACTAGTACGTCCATTTGATTTTCAAAAATATTCAGTGTGCTTCCAAACCCTTTTATCATGATCCTCTCATTTGTCATTTCCTTTTTTTTAAATTTTTATTGTTGGTTGTTCAAAACATTACATAGTTCTTGACATATCATATTTCACACTTTGATTCAAGCGGGTTATGAACTCCCATTTTTACCCCATATACAGATTGCAGAATCACATTGGTTACACATCCACTGCTTTACACCATTTGTCATTTCCTAACTGAAAGAGTACAGGATCAGGAAATTTTTAATCTTTTGAGTTAAATTGGATCCAAAGACTTTATGAGAAATATAAGTAGTTTATGGCATTGTGATATTGCCCTCTATGGAATGAAGTTTTGAACACAGAATATCATTTCATTCTAAAAATTTAAAAAATTATAATTACTCAAATTATAGAATTCACATCAATAGTAGTTCTATTTTATTTTTTATTATTACAGAAGCAAGTTTATAAATAAAAAATGCTAAATTACAGATGGAGATATGGCTCAGTGGTGGAGCACATGCCTAGCATGTGTGAGGTCCTGGGTTTTATCCTCAGCACCACATGAAAATAAAATAAAATAAAAGTTTATAAAATACCAAGTTAAACTCATGTCTTCTTTTATAATATGTATACAAATAAGTAATTTTTAAAATCTCTAGATGACACTCCATATGTAAGTTGTATCACTAGAACTCATTAAACTTAGAACAAACAGAAAACTAAAATTAATCATTATTACCTATTAAAAATGACTCATTTTAGGAGGATATAAATTAAAGAAGCAAACATTGTTAGAAGAAAATATCCTCAATGTACCATACAGAACACAGTCGTCTGGATTGAGTAAAACTGTTGGAGCTGAAGTCTATCTTCTGCATCTACAAGAAACCTCAATTATGCTAAAATTTCCTCATTCCACAGCCTTTCCATGACCCAACTGCACACTACTTCTGAATCTAAGAATGCAGAGGCACTTATCCAGATGGATGAGGCAAAGGATGATGTGGTGCAGGTAACAGCCTAAAGAGTAGCACATTTTAAGGAAAGACATCTTTAAGTTCTGTCTCTTCAGGCCTATAATATTATTTTCTAGAGAAATATGACAAAATATCCCTGGAAAACACAGAACTGAGGCTTTCCAAGTGTAACACATAAGCTGTCTCTTAATTTTACTTATTCTTTGGTGGATAACAGCAATCCTGGGAGAGCTGGTCTCCAAATTTTTTCTGGACATATTTGGAAAAGCATCTCAATTGGAATCATGTCCAAACAAAATTGCTATTACTCTGATCATAAGATCAAATTAGTCCAGTCCAATTAAACAATTTACAATACCTCCACTTTGGGGTGAGGGATTTCTGGCACCTCCCATGGTTACACCATGGCTCTGAGGGTCCTCTCTCTATCATGTGTGATAGGCTCCTCTTCCCTAGCTTTTTCTCACATGAAGCACCTGGTTTCTGGGTAGTGTTGTTTCTGCATGCCACCATTTCTAAACTGGCTTTTTTGTGATTCAGGCTCTGTGTAAAGTATTAAAATTAATCTGAAATTTCAAAAGAAGGAGAAAAGAAGAAGAAGAAGAAGAAGAAGAAGAAGAAGAAGAAGAAGAAGAAGAAGAAGAAGAAGAAGAAGAAGAAGAAGAAGAACTGAAGGCCACAGGCTGAGGAGATCACAGGAAGATTGAACATGGAGCTGAGTCAGAGCCCATGCTGAAAGGCAACCCTAAGGAACCTGTGATGAGCCCTCATATTCACTAATGAAGGTAGAGGGGAGGCCTGCACTTTCTCTGAGACAAAGCATGTAATATTAGCTTAGTCTTGTCTGTACTATATATAAAGTTATATAAAGCATAAAAAATAAAATGGAGAATTGTGATGTAGAATCAAAAGAAAGTTCAATCATTTCAAGCAGGTCACTGAAATTCCAGTGTTGGAGTCAGAAGATACTGCTTTATCACAACCATTGTCAATGTGTGAAGAGTTAATAAAAGTATCATAAAAATGAAAAAAAAAAGATATTTTGAGAGAGATTTGGAGACTTGAATTAAATGGTAATAAAATAAAATAAAAACTGTAATACCTACAGGTAATTTTCCACATGGTTGAATTTGGAGTAGTTTGAAAGCTGCAGAAAAAAAAATTATAAGAAATGCCAAATCATGAGGCCTTCAAAGCCATGTGCAAAAGAAATATAAAATAGGAGAAGGGCATAAATAGTTGAACAAGCCTATGTGTGATAAGGCAAGGCTCATTTGAGGAGGAGGAAGCCCCAGGCTTCATGTGCCTTGGAAAAGTTTATCCTCTAGGCCAGCCCCCAACCTGGACCAGCCACTCCTCTGCTTTGCTGAATTGGGTTGATCCCTATTTCCTTGCATGGCATTGTCCATTGATCACCAAGTTCCCACCTGGAATTCTCTCCTCTATGTACACTTATTCCCTGGGAGTATTGTGGGGTGAGTTGTGGCAGAGGGGTTGGCTTGTGTCCCCCCAGCTTTGTGGAGTCTTCTTTTGTTTGGAGCCACAGAGATCTCTTTGGAGAGCTACGGAAGTACAGACACACACCCTGGTTTTCCTGTGGACTTGATGCACAACATTGAGAAGGTGAATCCAATCTTTTTGTCAAAGTTTCCCTGAATTTTAATATAAAAGTGATTGCATCTCTAATTGTGAGCAGTAGAGTCAATTACCCTGATACCTGGACTTTAGCTCCAGTCAGTGAAACAAAAATATCTGGGGAGTACTCTCAAGCATTGGATTTATTAAGCTTGTAGGGAGGTTCCTAGATATTATGACTAGTATAAGATAAACGATAATGGACCAAGGTCTTGAGTACATATCATACATTTGTATTCTGGCTTTTATATATTTATAGAGGCTTGAATATTTTTTTTCCTTTGGTACTTGGGATTGAACTCAGGGGCACATAACCACTGAGTCATATCCCCAGTCCTACTTTGTATTTTTATTTATAGACAGTGTCTCACTGAGTTGCTTAGCACCTCAATTTTGCTGAGGTTGGCTTTGAACTCACAATCTTTCTGCCTTAGGCTCCTAATCTGCTGGAATGGTAGACATGTGCCACCTCACTTAGCTTGAATACATCTTTAGTTTCTCTCCTATTTATTTATCTTTAAGATGGGGCTAATGCCACTTGCTTCCCAAGACTATAGTGAGAATTAAATGAAGTCATAAATAGTTAGCACTTAGTGCCTAGAGAGTGCTCCATAAGCCAGGGGGATGACAGGCCTTTGTATTTTTGCTTTGTGGGCACCCAGCTTTAGCTCTTTTGGCAAAGCCTTGAAAAACTTAGCAAAACCCTGTTTAAAAAAATACAAAAATAGGACTGGTGATGGGGATGTTGCTCAATGGTGAATCATGCTGAATTTAAGTCACTGGTACCAAAAATGTCATTTAATTTAGGACATTGTAATTATTTTATTAGTATGTTCATTTGTGACCTCTACATATATGGGCATAACATCATTGACCTTCATTTCCCAGGGCCTGAATCATCTCTCTTATTATCTCTTCCATCAGTCTAAACTCAATTATTCTTCCTCTAATTTTTTTTCAGATCCACTTCTTTTTTAACTCCATTTTTCTTTTACCTTTCTCATATGAGAGAAAACACTTGACAATTGACTTTCTGCATCTGATTTATTTCATTTAATTTCATGTTCTCCAGGTTCATTCTTTTCCCACAAATGATATAATTCCATTCTTGTTTATGGCTGAGTAGAATGAGTAAACTTGTGAAAATATGTGTAGATTCTATTTTCTGGGGATGTCACCTGCCAGCACACAGGACCTTCAATGTCCAAGCTCAGCCTGCCATTGTGTAAGCCAGGGAATGAAGATGCAGGAAGCAAAAGGTCTCATGTGAACCATTTGAGGTCTTCCAATCTGTGGCTCTGACTGCTTGTACATTCACCAAACCTCCTGGTAACATCCAGAGTGTCTTTTATTGTCTGCATTGATGACTAACCTGTCTCAGTGGTCTGTTTTCAGTACAGTTTTGTTCTCAAGAGAAGAGAGTCAATATGAAGGTAAAATCTCCTGATTCTGCAGGTGTCAGATGTAGGATTTGGCTCTTTCCTCAATTCCTTCCTTTTTGTCCATTCATGAAACTGCCTTTATGCACTTTACATTAGTCCTCTCCTCATGTGGCACCTTTGTATTCATCCTGGCCCTGAGCTCTGGTTGGGGGCACGAAATATAGATTCACAGCAGACCTGGGCCCACTGGCCCCATGAAATTAATTATTTTATTTATTTATTTATTTATTTATTTACTTTTCAAGGATTCATGATTCCCATGTTGTGAAGTGGGATTGACAGCTAGTAATGGTGACACGTAATGATATCAGGAGCCATTGATGACCATGTACTGGACTATTGTTTTTGAGAATTTTATCCCTGACCTCTTCACTAGCAATAAGAACTCCATGAGTTGAAGCCATGTTTACACCCATTTTGCAGGTAAGGAATGCTCAGCTGTGTCGAGTTAACTTGCTTATGGTCACACAGCTAGCAAATGGTAGTTTCATTGTTGCTGTGGGAACAGAGGAAAAAAATGCACAGATGAGCATGGTAAAGTGTTGGCACATAATGATCAGGTCATAGAGCAAGAAAATAAGATACAGGTCCAATGGAAGGCCTGGCTTTAACCAATATACAGGCAGGGCCCCTGAGGAGATGAGAGCAGAGTCCAGAGTACAGGGTAGAAGGAGGCTTCACTCCTATCTTAAAGAGGTCAGAGAGTAACACCACAGGAGGCCTGGGCCTGCCTTGCAGGGATGGGGCCAAGTGGGTGGGTCCCAAATTTGACATGAAAAAATGCAGAATATGAGAAATTGGGCTTGGTGGAAAGCCCTAAGCTCCTTGCTGTTGTATGTGCATGTACATAGGCACATACATGGAGGGATGCCCAAAGAGTTGATAACCTGTGTAAAATTCAAAGAAGTGTTCATATTGGAGGAACAATTGAAAAGACAGAATTATCATTTAAATATATTTTAGTCTGTTTGGACTGCTCTAAGAGAGTACTAGTATCATATACCTTAAAAGCAAAAAAAAAAAAAAAAAAAATCATTTGTGGAGTTCTGAAAGTTCAGATGTCCAAGATCAAGTTTCCAACAGTTTTATTGACAATTGAGAACCTGCTTTTTTATAGACATCTCTAATTTGAAGGTTTGTGTCCCTTTGAGTACCTTGGTTGAACTCCTCTCCATTAAGATGATGGTATTAGAATGTGAGTCTTTGGGGAGGTGTTGAGGTCCTGAGGCTGAAGACTTCATCAGTGGAATTAATGCTCTAATGAACAGTGCTACAGGCTAGCTGGCTTCTTCCACCACATGATGACACAGCCAGAAGCTTCTACCTATTAGAAATGTCCTTTCCAAACATTGAATTGCCTTGTGCCTTGACCTTACACACTGTGAAAAATGAGTGTCTATGGATTATAAACCACCCAGTCTACCATAAATTATTATAGCAACTTGATGAGAGTAACGAAGTACACCATCTCTGTCCTCACAGGATATATTGAGAAGTTTCTTTGCAACTTTCTTTTAATAAATGACAATAATCCTATTCTATGACTTAATAACCTGCAGGACTCCACCTTTGTCTGCCTAGGCTCATGATAAACTACCACAACATTAAAATACATACTCACACAGGGTCTAGGACTGGTCATTTTTCCCCATGTGTGTATAGCCAAGCTTCTGAAACCTGGACCTGAAAGTAACTGTCAAGTTCTCTCTGTGTTCTTGGCATTAAACTTTCAAAGAATTCTTCAGTGGATATTAATAGTCATATCTATGTATTCACCAGGCTGCTCACACTAGATAAGAAGTGGCCCCTGATCTTGTAAACTCCAGTCTAATAGAGAAAGCATAAAACCCATGTTGTCCCTTGCTTGCTGACACTAAACATTGCATATGAATCCTGTGATCCTTTATTGCCAATTACTGATCAGTTAATGTTACATCACAACAATCATTGCTACTTTAGGTAAACATTTTGTTCACATTGGAGAAAATATCCTGGGAATCATGCAAGCTTAAGAAATTAATTAGTCACAAAATAGTATGGTTCATGTTTGTGTTTTCAGACTCATACCTGTCTGTTGGGCTTGATGTTTGTCCTTTGATTTAATTCTATGTTTTGATCATGGTTTTTGTTTATGTGGCTCAAATATAAACCCATGTTAAAATATACTTAAGACTCACCTATATTCCATCCCCACTAATCTTTAAATATTGCCCTTTATGAACAACTGATTTAGTTGTTTCTAGTATATATTCTTACTTTTCCTTTTTTTGGTAGGAGGCAATAACAATAATAAGTTATTATGTGGATTTCTTTCTTACCCAAAAGTGAGTGCTCCTGTATATCCTTTCCACCCCTTATTTTTCACTCAATGAAACAACCTGGAAAACACTCCACATATGCAAAAATCTTAACTTTCCATGGTATAGATAGATGAAAGTTGGAACTAAACAAATGATGGACATTTGGGCTATTTCTGAATTTCATTTCTTAACAATATTTCTTTATTGAATAGCTCTGGGAATCTATTTTATATTCTTGCAAATGTACATTCAATGCTCAGTCCTGCAAGAAAAATTGCTTTATCAATGGCTATTTTTTTATACTTTCAAGTAATAAAGTCCAATTCACCGGAGGGTTGCAACATTTTTCTTTCTCCCAGCAGGTATACAAGTTCACGCTTTCTGTAGATGCCCTGTATACAGAGGCCACATTTTGGATATTCTGTGCACTATCACAACGTGCTTGTAATTTATTTTTTTTTCTGAGAGAACCATTTCCTATTTCTGTTTTTTTTTTCTTTTTACATATGATTGATACCATGTCATGGTTACAGAAGAAAATAGCAGTGTCCTACAATAAATAAACCCATGGCTTGGTGAGAGTTCAATGCTGAAAACAATAATTTCTTCCCAGTACAATGATCACCAAGGACAACATGCATGTTGGTAGTTTCTGTCTTCCAACAAATTGATCTATGTAATCTAAATCCTTATACCTATGGGCTGAGAGTTTTAAATATTGTTAATTTATTTTAATGTTCATGTATTAATAGTGATAACATCATTTATTTTTAGTTAGATTTTTATCTATTTATTGACTTTTAGAAAGACCTAAGGACATGAGCCTTAGAAAAAAGACTTCCTGGAACACCCCAAATATTAAAAATAAATACCTAGAAAGGCATGCATTGGTACAATTGTTCAGCATACAGTAATAAATACAAGATCATGTTAGATCACATTGATGATAGCAGTAGAAGAGAATGAGAATCAATCATTCATGAACATGTAGAATACCCTCAAGGAACAAGGAATCACAGGCTCTGATGTGAGAATTGATGGTTGAACTATGCCAAGCGGGAGCTTCTGGGGCTGAAGGTGATGTCATAGGGAACACTCAGTGGGCAGGTGGTACAAATGGAGAAGCACCCCCCAAAAAACCGGTGAAAGTAGATTATTAATTTTTATTTGACATCATCTCCAAAATTATGAGACAAAAAATTCTGTAACTATGAACCCCATAATTATCAGCATCCCTAGATGTATTAGGGCCAAGATACCAATTGTAAAGTTCTTGGGCTAGTTCTTGTGCTAGAAAAGGAATGTGAAGTTTCAGAAGAAAATTATGGTGTTAGCTGAAATCTCAAAACAAACTTCAGGGGAAATGTTTCTTTTACTAATGAAATAATATAGTTTGTTGAGCTTTTTCATTTTCTTTCATATTCCATATTAATAGTATATATCATAGGAGAAAATGAAGCAGAAGCCTTTGTTTCAAATAGTGTCATCTTCATCAATCTCAGCCTATCCTCTTACCAGGGATATATGTGGATTCACCCAAAGCACATTTTTTCTCACTTCAGTTATCAAGTCCCTCTAATATCCTCCAGGTGCCATTCCAATATTATTACCAAATTATATCTGGATTATGTAATGGTAGTTGTGCTCCCACTGTACATAGGCTTTCTTATAGATTCAGAATTGCCATATATTATCAAAATAGTTCTTGATATAATCTCATCTTGAGGTTTTCTGGGGTAGTGTGTTACTTTGATTTCATCTTTCTGTTCTTGATTAAGCAGTAGGAACATATTGAAAACTCTACAATTTTCAGTGAATTGAAATGGAAGGATTGCACAAAAGTAATGAATTGCAACCTTCTCAAAAATGCATCTTAATGTAGTAGTTGTGCACATAGATGTATTTTTTAGTGCTGTCTTTTGACATTTATTACTAGAACTAATGCTTTTAATATATTATCTAAGATGACACAGAGAAGCATGCCCTCTAAGATGATATTTTTTTTAAATTTGTATTTATAATCTTTTATTGACTTAAAGTGTTACCTTGATGCTAAATCTGATCATCTTGTATGACATATAAGGAGTCACGTTACATATATTCTAGAGCTATTGTATATGAAAGAAGAACAAGTATCAAATATGGATGGGATTCTGAAATAAAAAGTCCTCAGTAGAAATGCTGGCCATTATGTTTAAATTATGCAGTTTCTCATATATGTGATTTAATAGATTTAAATATTTTCTTTTAATAATGGCTACATATGTTTTTGCTTCAAATTTTTTTCGTAATGTTAAAATATTCTAGCAATATGTGTAGAAAACTATTTGGCAGTATTTTAGGCCTGTCTTTGAATCCCCAATGTAGCTATCCACCTTGCATATATGTTATTATCATGACCAGAAAAAAATATCTTAAGTGACCAAAGTCCAGCTATTGAATATCAGTAGAAATATATTATTATTGTCTTCTCCTCAGTCATCTGGAATAAAGGTGGTAATTAAAGTCACAGTTCAGATAGACTCAAAGTCATTTCATTGTAAGTTTTTTAATTAAAGAACACGAATTTGGCCCAAGCCTAAAAGATGAACTTCCATTAAAATCCCAATAATCATCTGCTTGAAGGAAGCAATATATTTCTTCAGTAAAAAAACACATATAAAATTGATACAGAAAATTTGATGTTAATCTGATGGAATATTTTCTATACAAGGCATGTGTGTTTTAAGTCAAGTGTCTGAAATAGTAGGTATGTATTTTAAATTGTTTCAAGCCACATATTAAAAAATACCAGGCATCAGGGCTAAGATTGTGGCTCAGTGGTAGAGTGCTTGCCTAGCACATGTGAGAAACTGTGTTCAATCCTCAATACCACATAAAAATAAAATAATAAAATAAAGTGTAAACAAGTTTTGAAAAAAAATAGCAGTCATCAGAAAACCATGTGGATGAGGCTAAATCATTCCATGACTCTTTAGACCTTTTAGATATAAAAGACATGACAGTAAGAAAAACCAAAATAGTGAAACATTTATGAACATAGTATACCATTTTAAAATCTGAGGTGATGTAGATATTTGGTTAAAACATCAAAGAGTTGATTTCTGTTTATTTTAATTTTTAACTGGAATCTACTATTTGTACTTTGATATGAGACCCATTATTGTAACTCAACATGTGTATATAGTGTGTAATTATCAGATCAGGGTAATTTTCATCTCATTAAAATTATTATTATTTGTTTGAAACCTGCAAATTTCTGGCTATTTTGATTTGTTTAAGACGTTATTGTAGAACATAATCACCTTATTGTGCTATGAAACCTAAGAGTTACTTTCTGGTCTTAACTGTTTTTGGCACTCCTTACACACAATCAGTCTCTTTCTCATTCTTATCATAAATCTGGGAAGCATTTCTGTTTCAGTTTCTGTGTAATCAACTCTGTAGCTTCAGCACATAAATACCACATGCAGTATTTGTGGGAAAATAAATGTCATTACTAGGAAAAATAAAATATTATTCTCAATTAATAATTCGGGAAATTGGCATAATTCTTTGCATTCACTTATTCAGTGTTTTGAACTTGTCTATAATAATAAATCTGGAAAAAGAATAAAAATATATAAATCAAATATCCATGTTTTCAAGATTTTTGGGTCACATTTGGTCAATGGGAGTGATTTTTGTGACATCTATTTTTATAAAAATGGCATATGCTAATTCTTATAAATTTATTTATAATAAGTGAATATATTTTATGTATGTTTTTGGGTTGTAAGTTTAAGTAGATCCATGTTACCATGAAATAAATAACTTTAAAAATTGTATTAGAGTTGGCTCAGTGGCACAGGCCTGTCATTCCAGTGGATGTGGAGGCTAAGGCAAGAGTGTTGAGAGTTCAAAGCCAGGCTCATTAACTTAGTGAGGTACTGAGAAACAATTTAACCCTTTATCAAAATAATAAAAAAAAAAAACAAGAAAGAAAAGGGGACCCAGACACAGTGGCACACACCTGTAATCCCAGTGGCTCAAGAGGCTGAGACAGAAGAATCAAGAGTTCATAGTCAGCCTCAACAAAGGTGATAAACTAAGAAAATTAGTGAGACTCTAAATAAAATACAAAATGAGGCTGGTGATGTTGCTCAGTGGTGAAGTATCCAAGAGTTCAATCCCAGAAGGGCCAAATCAAATAAATAAATAAAAGGTGCTAGGAATGAGGCTGGGCCTGTGGTTCAGTGGTAGCATAATTGAATTGCATGGCATGTGTGAGGCACTGGGTTTGATTCTCAGAACCACATATAAATAAACAAAATAAAGATCTGCCAACAAAGAAAAAATATTTTAAAAACTGGCGATGTATTTCAGTGGGTAACCACCCAAATGCACTCACCCTGTACCCCTTCTCTATCTGGGATGACCACCCTAACACATATGAAAGAACAATATCTCAGCCTGGCCACCTATCCAGCATTTCTCCTTTAGCAGCCCATGAGGACCCATTCCTCACTTGATGCCCATTCTTTCATGCCACGTTTGATTATGCACTGGGCCTGCACTAAGCATCCGGAGCACAACTGGTTGTTAAGTTCCAGGTTCAGGTATCACTAATTCATTCCACTGGGACCTTATATTTTATAAAATCGGTTTCTAATAATTCAAAATGACAGGTTTAGGGCTGAAAGTACAGTTCAGTAGTAAAACGAGTGTTTCACATGTGCCTGGCTCTGGGTTCCTCTGCCACGCGACCAGCTTGAGCTTCATGAAAGAGGATTCGGTGCATAAGAAATTGCTAGTGAGTTTTAAATTAAAGAGACTCTCATTACCTTTAGCACAGCTTCAAGATGGCTTCTCCTAGTTCCCACCTCCAGCCACCTAATGTGGTGGTGAGGTTTACAGAAGAGACTAGTGAGAGAGGGAGAGCATGCCAGGGAGTGAGTTTTTATTGGGGAACTAAAAATTCAAAGGAAAATCCTATCCAATGAACGATAAGGGGGCAGCATCCCAGGTTCAGGGCCAGCAATTGGGTCTTCAGGTCAGTTGCCAGGCACGGCTCAGCATGGACAAGCCCTTGGACCTGGGAAAGGGTGGGGAAGTCTTTTTAACACAGGCTGTGTTTAAGCGCCTCTCGCCCAGCCAGGGAGGTAACTCAAATCACATGTAAGGATGGCCTCCCACAGGATCCAACTCCAGCTTGTAAAAAAAATAAATAAATAAAGCCAGGCAGGCCTGGTGGCACATGCCTATAATCCCAGTGACTATAGAGGCTGAGGCAGGAGGCTCACAAGTCTAAGGACAGCTTCAGCAATGTAGTGAGGCCCTAAAAATCTTAGAAAGACACTATCTCTAAAATATAAAAAGGGTTGGGGATGGTTTTTCAGTGCTTAAGCAATCCTAGATTCAATCCCCACAAGCAAAAACAAAATCAAGCCCAAACTAAAAGTGAAAACAAAGTGTATTTCCCAATATCCTTTGCAGGTAGGGGTATCTATGATTCTGTGCTGGCCAATGAGGTATCAGTGGAAACCACTGGACCTCTAGCTCTTTGTTTTTTTCTTCTTCCCTTTCCCCTGATTGCTGTATTGAATGGATGGCAGAATGAAAAACAGGAAGGGTCCTGGGGCATGATGGAATAGCTGGTTAGCCATAGCAGCCCAGACTACCAACCACTGTTTTTTTTTTTTTGATTTTCAAGTAAAAGGAAATCTTTTTCAGTATTTTATGGGTATATTTTTCTAATAGTGGAAAGACAGATGCATTGATGTTTCTTCTTTTTTTTTGCTTTCTGTTCATTGTCCTCAGATACAGGAATAATGTAGGCCAAGAAAACCAGCCATCTTTGTCACCAATTATTATTCAGGTTTCTGGAGATGGAAATAAAGTACAACACAAAAGCTCGACTTTACCTAATCTGAGCCCTTGGGGCAGAGTTAGGCCTGAGTCATCTCCAGGATCCTTCACCTGCCCCAGAATGTTCTCAGAAAGTGAGTATCTTTTCTTTTGATGCCAACACTCAAGTCCAAAATCTCAGTGCTCCCATGGCTCTCCTGAGAACTGTTCCACAACAGACTAACACTCGTCCCAATCTCAATTCCTGCACTGATGGGCCATTGGGAAAGTGATTTTAAGCAAGCCTTACTGTTCCCATTTTTGAAGAGGGTCTTCTCCAAAAAAGACTTGAATCTAAATGAACATAGAAGGAAGAAGCCAGGGTCCAAGGACTGAAGATGAACACTGCCTCCAGAGAAACCTAGGATTTGAAAAAAAAAATCCAATTAAAGTGAGGTGGCAGGTAAAGTATAGACCTTGACATAAAACAATAGCCTGACAGCAAATTATCAGGTGTGGGCATGGACATATGTGTGAGAGACTGACTTTTCACAGCCTCCACTATAGGTGAAAAATGAGTCAAAAGTACAGTTCTGGTGCCATCTAGTGTCTAATTAGGACTTAGCACTTCTAACAACAGGAAAGTACCCACATTAAGCAGAGCAGTAAGTAGAAGTAGGGATGAGACAGGAATACTTGAAACCTCAAAGAGGGGTGGGGTGATGCAACTGGAGAAGCAAGCAAGGAAGGGATCCTTAAGGAGGCTTTTATCTCACAGGTAGGAAAGGATTGGGGCAGCTAAATCACATGGAGAAGGGTATGTTTTAGAATAATTGAGAAGTTAAAACATTGCCATGGATGGTAACATTAGATCAGATGCCTAAAGGGGGTCAGTACTTCATGTCTCTTTAGTGCCTGAATTCTTGGGTAAGTCCAGGGGAATTGTAGCCCCCACGAAAATGAGAGCAGAGATTCCTTGCTGTTTTGTTCATGTCTGTGTCCTCTCTGCCTAGGACAGAGCCTGGTACTATAGTTTTTTTAATTTTTTTTTTTATTGCAAGGAGTTATGTTTCCATATATAAAATTAAATGAAGGCTGTGGTCATCTATTATGCATGAGGCATTGGGTTCAAGCTTCACCATAACATAAAAATAAAATAAATGTATTGTGTCCACATACAACTAAAAAATAAATGTTTAAAAAAATACTAAATGATAATACTGTCAAAATAGATCCCCTACCCCATCCATTGCAAACTGCCTTTTAGATAATCATGAAGCTGGAACTTGGCCTTACACCAGCCTCAGAGGCAGACATCACTTTGTGTCCTACTTTACAGACATAGGGAGTGTCCCAAAGTAGCACCTGGAAAGAGTCAAGGCCTCTTCCCTCATCAATGCTTTTTTTATTGCCCAGGTGTTATGAAACTGCTGCCTGTGAGTGAGTGAGTGAAGGGGAATGTGTGATCCAGATCAGGCTCCAGCAAGTGACGGCTGCATCATAGGCTTACCCTCTCTGGACTTCAGGGTCTCAATATGTAAACAGCAGGCACCAAGAGAAGTCTCTATGAACACATTGGAAAAAATTATTGTTCCCCCAAAACAAAGTGTCTCAGGCCATATCCCAAGGACAACTTCCAGAAACCCAATGGGAACCAACCAACCTGAAAATATAGAAAGTGCACAGCATCCAATGAGAAGGAGGAAGATAGAAAGGCTGTGCCATGCCATCTTCAGCCTCCCTCTATTGCCTCAGTGGGTAAGAGGGGAAACTGAGGCCCCCAATGGAGAAGACCCTGAGGTCAAATTACTATCTGAGAGCCCGAAGACCCTGCTTCCCCTCTGGGTCCTCAGTGACTCCTGACAGAATTAACGGATGCCTCTCCTGACTCCCTTTACCTCCTGTGGATGCACCCACCATGCCCTCTGTTCCTGCATCACTGTGCCTCCTGGTTCCTAGGATGTGTTCAACTAAGGGGTCCTGGGTGGGGTGCTGCCTCCCACGTGCTTCCCCTGTCTTCTCCCCGCCCACTGTTCTTACGAGTTGGGCTCCACTCACTCAGCCTGACTCTGCCTCACCAGCTCTGCCCACTAGGTCCTCTCCACTTTTTTTCATAGGCTCCACCCAGCATCTGGCCTCTTACCTGCACTGTTCTGCAGAGCCACGCCCACTCCACCCATTTGATCCTCTGCATTCTGTCCACGTGACTCATCCTCCAATGACATATTTAACAGTCTGGGATTGCAGGTTTTTCCCTCTAGCTCTGGAATGTTTGCAGTCTGGGTTGGCCCAATTCCACCAGCATCAACTAGCATACCAAATGGCTCTGCTCTTCTTCATTAGGCATGGTTTTCCATCAAGTTCACTCCTACACCAGCCTCCCTGTCACCTAGCCTCTCCATTGCTCCTTGAAAACTCCACCTGAAATGAATGAAAGAGATCTTGCAGAGATGCCCATGGTTGTGACACCACTGAGTCTAAGGAACAATTACCTTTGGGCTCTGGTCACGTTTGAACCCCACATCTTCAATGGTTCACCTTGAACCACTCTGCTAACCACAGAGTATCTCCATTTACAAAATTCCAGATGATGACAATACTTTATTTGCATAAATATGAGCATGTTTTCAGCACTATCTTTGTATTATGGATGCAGAAGAGGCACTGTCAAGCAACTAGCAGCGGTCCCTGCCCTATTTGTGAAAGAGCCCAGCCAGATTTAAAAAGCATGTTTTCAATGGACATGGCCTTCTGCTTTTTTTAAGCTCTGTGGCCTTCAGCACCTTCTCTTACCCTTTCAGCGCAGGATGGGCACAATTACATGGCAAACAAGAGTCATCTGTGATCTCTTTTCCAGCCAGCCTGGGGCATCTCAGAATGAGGAAGCATAGGTATCTGGTCATGGCCATCTTTCTCAGGGTTCAGTCTCAGAAGAGAAAGCCTCTTTATAATGACTTCTGTATAACTATGGTTTATTCTGACAGCCTGACCCAATGCTGTAGAGACAGGGCAGCGGTTGGGGACTTGGGCTTCAAGCTGCAGAAACTGAACTAGGTGATTTAATTTTAAAAGAAAATGACACTGGGGAGGTCAAGGAATCTGATAGCAAAGTTCAATAAAACCAGGATGTGGGTTTTGCCAGGTGATTTCAGTGGCCAAAACCCCTATATAGTTCTCGCTGAACCCCATTGTTATATGAGCACACTGGAAGCCTTTCTGCAGGAGTCACAAGACAACTTGCCAAGGAGAGCCATTGTTCCTGAGCCAGTGTCCCCCTCAGAGTTTTAATACCCTTGGTTGTTGGCCAGAAGTGACTGGAAGCTTCTTGTCCCTGCCCAAAGCCCATGGGCACTTTACAAGCCATGTCCTGGGGAGCTGAACTGGGCCAGGGAGGCACAAAGGGGATGGGGGTGGTCATTACCTGATGGCTCGGAGGGTGGCCTTGAGAGTGGGGATCATGTCTCGATGAGGAAGTCATTTCCGTAGCCCCTGTCTTCTGCCATGGGATAGCCTGTCCCAGCATCTGGGAGGGAGACACAGGTGTCAATGGCAGGCCTCAACATGTGGGGAAGCTCTGAGACTCTCCCTGGAGTAGGAGCTTCCAGGCCTCAGGCTTTGTCTCCACTTTGTGGGGCTGCACTGTGGCCTCCAGCTGCCACAGCACCCACCCTTCCTTGCACCCCCTTTCTTGTCCAGAAGTTTGAGTTAGAGGCCCGAGGGCTGGGGAGGGCATGTGAAGTGGGCAAAGTATGTCCCACAGGACCCAAGAGGTCCCATGAGACAGCAATGGACACCTTTGAGGACCTCAAAGTCTGATAGATCTGAAGTGGGATTCTTTCTCTGTCGGACTGTCCTGGTGACCTTGGGAAGTCACTATCTGTGCCATTCACACTTCACAGGTCCCAGAGAGTACCCAGCAATATGGTGAGAGTGAAGGACCCAGTGGCCTCAGACACTGGAGTCACTGCTTTCCTGCTGGCCCTTCCTCTTCATGAGTAGAAGATGCACAGGTGGCCATTGTTCCTATGGCTCCTCAACACAGGGGGGGCTTTTCTGAACCCTCTTCCTCCCCCCAGACCTGGGTACTGAGGCGTCCATCTGCAGATGGCTGTGCAACTGGTCTCTGCCTTCAAATTGACCTGCAAAGCTGTTTGCCCTTCAGGGCCACCTCAGAAACCATGGCAACCTGCCCCCAGCTCCCTGGAGACAGCCAGGAAAGCAGCTAACTCGGGAGCCTCCTGTCCCATGAGCCCTGATGCATGAATGAGATGAGGGAGAAGGAGGGAAGGGAGAGACACTTTGGGGACTCAAGAGTTCTTCAAAGGAGAGGAGGGGAGGTGGGGAGGAGGTGTGCTCAGGAGAGCAGAAGTCGGGGAGACAGGCAGAGGACAGGAGGACAGGAGGCCCTTACCTTGGGAGCTCTGCCAGAAAGCGTAGGCTTTCATGTGGAAGGCGGTGCGGAAGCACTCTTTATTGTTTAAGCCAGCAGGCTTTGGCTCTTTAGAAGGACTTTCTTCTATGGCATCTACTTTCAGAGGGGTAAATAGCTTTCCTTTAGTATTGCTACCACGAGGATTAGAAAGGCGAACCCGATCCAAGAGACCCAGCTTTTGGCTACAAAATAAGCAAAAGTGAACAATTTTCCTCCTTAAGTTCAGGCTCTTGTAACTTCCCATCCTTCCATAAAGACTCAATGTCCTCCTCCAAGGCTGATGGGGAGTAGTGCCCAGTGTAGGACAGGTTGGGGCTCACATGCTGGGCACCAGTGCACAACCTCACATCTTGGGAGAGCTCCTCTACTCTCTGGACCCAGCTTCCTCCTATGCTAAAGTGGGGCGCACATAAGATACAGTAAGGGCATCCACCCCTCTATGGTTTCCCTTTCTGTAGTTTCAGCTATCTGCTGTCTACCACTATCTGAAAATGTTACTAGAGTGCAATAGAGGATTAAGATATTTTGAGAGAATGCATGCACATTGCATAACTTTTATTTTATCCTATTATTATAAATATTTATTATCTATTATTGCTGTTCATCTCTTACTGTGTCTAATTTGTAAATTCAATTTTATCCTAGGTGTGGGTGAATATGTAAAAAACAAAAAAACACCCAGTGTATGTCAGGCTCTGCACCACCTTGTTTCAGGATCCATAGGGATCTTGGATGCATCCCCTGTGGATGAGAGGGGCTACTGGGAGGTTACTGTCTCATAGTTCATGCTGAAAAGATTTGTTGCTTCTTCATGTCTCTCCCCTCTGTATCAATAACTTTCTGTCTTTCCTTTTTTACCACATTGTGGTGCAAAATATGACTTACACAGGCAGATCCTTATCAAATGCCCCTTGAATAGAACTAAATAACATAAAGCCATAAAGTGGCACCTTTAACCTGGTATCCACAGACAGAATCTAGGGGGTCCAGGAACTTGGGTGGAAAATGATTCCTTTAAGATTCTAGCCTTTAACTAAAATTTATCATCTCTTTCAATTAACAAATACAGGTAACAAACTCCACCAATATCCCCAATGCCTATAACTGCCCACAAAAGAAATTATAGATAATTTTATGTCCTATTAGTTCAAGGTATTGTTTATGCTCATGGCAGCTTCAAGGTTATCATAGTATTTAACCTGCCACTAGGTCTTGTCCTTTAGTACAACACAATGAAGCATGTATTTGACAGCTCAAATTTTTAAGTATTTAACTCTATTTAATACTTAACAACTAGTTTCTTTTATAACTGCATATTATATTTTATTTATGGATTCAAATAAGTATTCTCAGAAAGAATCCGTGGGTTTTGCCAGACTGCCACAAAAGTTCTTGGCACAAAAAGTAGTTGATAACAAATATACAGTTGTCCTGGTACAAAATATCAGCTCCTGGTACAAAATAACACCTCCACTTGAGGCCAGGTCTATCCTTCCCATCTGGCTGACATTGGCCAAGCCTTGCTGTTCCTGACCCTCAGGAGCCTCATCTGTAAAATAAAGGTAAGCATTCCCTGTTCCATTGGGTTGCAATGAGACGATGTTGGTCAAAGATTTGACAAAGAACTTGATACATGGTAGGTGCTCTTTAAATATGAATTTCTTGTGGTGCACGACTGTAATCACAGCAGCTTGGGAGGCTGAGGTAGGAGGGTCATGTGTTCAAAGCCAGCCTCAGCAAAAGCAAGGTACTAAGCAACTCAGTGAGACCCTGTCTATAAATAAAATACAAAATAATGCTGGGGATATGGCTCAGTGGTCGAGTGCCCCTGAGTTCAATCCCCAATATATCCCTCCCCAAAAATAAATAGATATGAATTTCTTCCCTCTATTTCCCACCCTCTGTGCTGTTGCACTAGTTGGCATAAGAAATAGTGATTTCTGTGTGAAGATATCTGGAGAGTCATATTGCATATTTTCCCACATAAATAGGCTCCAGTCATTGGCTTCCTCTCCAGTACTCTACATGGGGCTTAGCACAAAATAGGGTCTCATGAGAGGGTGAATGTGTATGGGGGTTCTATCAGTTCCCTGTGGGCCTGGGACCACTCTGTGTTCTGAGAAGCCAGTGTCACTGCCACAGCTGTGGGCTTCTGCCTTTGCAGCCTAGGGTTGTGTGGAGGGAGGTCCTAGGGTGGGGCTTCGGGGCTCAGGTGGGAATGCCAACCCTGCTAAGAACTCCTGCACTCCCTGAGCACCAGGTCCTCATCTGATACAGGGGCCTGACAACTGCTTCATAGAGGCTTGGGGACTGTTACACATGATGTTATCTGTGACACATCCTGCCTGCAGCCTGGTAAATAGAAGTCACTAAGAAATATTGTATAAATAAGTAAATAAACAGATGACTATAAGAATAAGCAATGGGCATCCCTTATTTCTTGCTCCCTCTGGGGCTATTCTATCTCATCCTGCACTGTTCACAGCAGTTTGGTTGAAGGACCCCATGAATAACCAGCCCAGGGTACATTTAGATAAACTCCAATATTCAACCAGCTCCATCTTCCCTAAGCTGAAGTCAAAATTTTTGGAGCTGCCTTCCTGACCAATATTTGGTGAATAGCAAATAGGCAGAGAAGATGTCAATGGTAGATAAGACAGGAAGTGAACTGAGCACATAGAGAAGGCAAACCTGCCCACCAAGGAAGAAGAGGCTTTGGCATTTACTTTTCAGGCCATCTTCCCTCTTGGCCCCTGCCTACTTGTCTGCTACACCTCCAAGTGGCTCCATCTTTCTATCTTCACCAAGCCCTTTGTCCTTCCCAAAGGGTCCTCCCACACAAACAGGTCCACCTGCCTGCAGTGCCCTTTTTCACCTGCTCAGACAACCTCATTCCTATCTGCAAACCTATGTACAAGTGTCCCCCCTTGGAAATTAGATACTCCCCATCTGCTCCAAAGTCATGTTGTATTTCTCTCTGTCATATATTAACACACTGTGTGGATAAACCATTTCCACATCTGCTAGGCAGAGCCTCTGCCTAGTTATTTTGGGCCTAGCACACTCCCCTGCCCAGTACATCTGGATGCTAAGCATGGTACCTCAGGTCATGGGCTTTGGGAAGAGACATCCTGGTGATCCATGTGACCCAGGACACATAACTTGTGCTCTTTGGTCTCCAGCTTCCTCACAAGCAGAATAAAGACAGTGAGCCTGTGCTTCCCACAGCTGACGAAGAGTTAAATGCAGTAATGCTTGTAAAGTACTTTGCCCACTGTTTGGGGTGCAGGAAGCATTTAATAAATGCTGGCTATCATCATTATCTTGGTAAATAATCCTCTTCTCACAGAAGCAATGGGAAGCTTACCACATTTGTGAAAATAGTGGATACAATTTCCTGGGCCACAAAAAAAAAAAAAAAAAAAAAAAGTTTGTGTGGTGTTTTTAAATTTTATTTTATTCTTTTACATGAACTGAGATGAGCTTTGGGGATTTATATATTATTTTCCAGTGCTTCTTAATGCTAATCTCAAAATATTCAACATTCAAAAAGAACACATTGCAAGACTGCACTAGATCTTGGAATGTGTTCTTTTTTCCATATTTTTTGCTGGTGTGTTATGGTTGTACATATTGGTGGGATTTATTATTACACATTCATACATATGCACACAATATAATAACATAATTTAGCCAATATTATTCCCCAGTATTTATCCTTCCCTTCTTTCCTTCTTCCCCCTGGTAACTTTTCTCTGTTCTACTCATCTCCCTTTGATTTTGATGAGATTTCCTCCTACTGCTCTTTTCTTTTTCCTCTTGAACTTCCATATACGAAAGAAAACATATGGCCCTTGACCTTCTATGTTTGGCTTATTTTGCTTAACTTATGTTCCCCAGTGCTATTTATTTTCCTATAAATGTCATAATTTCATTCTTCTTTATGGCTGAATAAGATTTCATTGTGTCTATACACCACATTTTCTTTATCTGTTCATTACCGATGAACACCTAGGCTAGTTCCATAGTTTGAGTATTGTGTATTGTCTTGCTATATACATGGGCGTGCATGTATCACTGTGGTGAGATGACTTTAATTCTTTAAGATGAATAGTGAGGAGTGATATAGCTGGTCATATGGTGGTTCCCTGCCTACCCTTTTGAGGATCCTGGATTCTGATTTCCATAATGGCTGTACTAATTTACAGTCCCATCAACAGTGTAAAAGTGTTCCTTTTTCTTCACATCCTCTCCAGAATTTATTATTTTTTGTACTATTGATGGCCGCCATTCTGACTAGAGTGAGATGAATTCTCAGAGTAGTTTTCATTTGCATTTCCCTGATTGCCAATGATGTTGAACATTTTTTAAATATTTTAGCAATTTCCACTTTTTATGAAAAGTATCTATTTAGTTCATTTGCCTATTTATTAATTGACTTATTTGATTTTTGGCATTAAGTTTTTGGGTTCTTTATACATTCTGAAAATTACTCCTCTGTCAGAAGAGTAGCTAACAAAGATTTCATTCCATTCTGTAGGTTCTCTCTTCATATTCCCAATTGTTTATTTTGCTGTGCAGAAGCTTTTTAATTTGAGGCTATCCCATTTATTACTCAAAGCATTATTTCCTGAGCTTTAGGGGTCCTATTGAGGAAGTCATTGCTTGTGCCTACATGCTGGAGTGTTGACCATATGTTTTCTTCTAGGAGTTGCATTGTTTCTGGTCCAATTCCTTGATCCATTTTAAGTGGATTTTGTGCAGTGTAAGAGATGAGGGTCTGGTCTTATTCTTCTATATATGGATAATCAGTTTTGGGAATGTGCTCTTTATGTCTATATAGAAAAGACTCCAAAGGCAGTGTGAACTTATGCATGATTGAAGACCTCATTGGTCTGGAGGGAATGAAAATCAAGAATATGCTGGAGGGAGTCTTGAGACCTGGATCATATAACCTCTGCTGCTCATGCACTGTGTGATATAAGGTGAGCCTGTCTCCTCGAGGGTTCTCAGTTTGTATAAATCTATCTAGATGAGTAGTCTGGCTTTCTTCCCACTCTGCCTCTGTGAGTCACGAGCTGCTGCAGTTTCTCTAGAAAATGTCCTCTGACCTTGTCATCAAAATTCATCTAGCCCTCTTCTACAGTCCACCCCCAATGACCTCTACAGTCCAAGCTAGGTGCAGGCAAGAAACTCTCCATTCACTATACATACACATTCATGGAAAGCCTGACATATATTTCTGCAGGGAAATTGATGGTTCTGACTGCAATGGTTTCTTCCAAGCAGGATGATGTATGGGGAGAGCACCATGCAGATCACTCAAGGGTCAAGGTTGTCCAATCACAGGTTCTCAAAGGCCAGTGTTCTCAAATGGTTCCCTGCAAGCAGTCCAAGTTCCTGTCACCTCCTCTGCCCAAATTCTGTCAGCTCTAGGAGCACAGCATTGGCTTAAGATACAAGAATATATTTCATGCTTGTATAACTATGTCAAAATGGATTCTACTGTCATACATAGCTAAAAGGAACAGTAAAATACAATTTTTTAAAAAGTCTACTGTGAGACCTTGTAAGTGGTTTTCCAACAAATAATAATGTGTGTGTAATTATTTATATTTATAAATACATAAGCAGTTTGCAGTGGTATTTACAAGATGGCCTTTCTTTACTGTCTGTAGCAGGGTCCACGGTTTCCCTGTCATTGGGGCCTCTTCTGAGAGGGAGAAGGAGGAGGGTTAGAGAAATGTTTAGAACCCAGAGGCTCCTGCAGTCTCTGCAGCAGCCTGCAGTGAGGACTGTTTGCTGGGAAGCATCTGCAGGTGTGGGAACCATGCATTATGGTCTTGATTCATTTTCTGAAGTTCCATGTGTGAGGCCAAGAAGCAAATGAAACTCCATGTAATGGAAATAACTTCTTAATATTCAGAACTGCCAGACTTTGGATTTTAGTCTTGCCACACATTCACTGTGTAAACCAGGGGGAATGATTCAACCTCTCTGAACCCCACTCCCCTCATCCACCAGGGAGGATATCAAAGCTTATTTTATACTGGGGTTTTATGGACCAAAGGAGGCAACACAGAGAGAATTCCTGGCACAAAATCTGGCCCAGAGGATAGTAAGTGGCTGCTGCTATGATTCCCATTAACTTTCTCTGATTATGTCTGCATGAAAATGGAGGAGAAATGCCATCATCAGCAAAAGTGACCCCAGAGACTCTATGTTGTGACAAGCATGGCCACACGGGGGCCACCCACCATACCAAAGCATACTGGGAGAACTGGACCCTGTACCCTGACCCAGTGGTGGGGAGAAGGAAATTTATAATCAGAAATTCACCTGGTGGCTGACTCCAGCTGTTCTTTCCTGTAAGGAGAAGAGGGAGAAAAGACAAAGCGTGAATTACATGGAACACACCCCCCCCCGCCAGAGTTTGCTCCACAGATTCCCTTTGAAGGTGCTGGAGCAGAGTGTTGCTCTGGGACAAGATGAAATATGTGGACGGGAAGCCATGAGGGAGGAAGTCCCAGCTGGACCCCAGGCCCCTGCTGCTGTGTGCTGTTAGGTTCTTCTCAGCCACTCCTATATGCCCTTTCTCATCCAGAAAATAGCTGCTGAACACCCTCTCTGCCTCTGTCTGTAGTGGATCTCAGTGGATTTGTTCAAGAGGAGACAGATCAGGCTGCAGCAGCCACACACCCCACTGTCTTTCACGCCCATCATCATTATAATCAACACTGGCATCTTTCATGCCTTCTTGGGCATCTTTCATGCCTTCTGCTCGGTCATCAGATACTACTGTAGGTGCTTTTATAGGTCAGCTCATTTCATCCTCATTACAACCCTATAAGGTAAGTACTAGGATCAGTCATTTTCCTGATGAGGTGCAGAGAAGTAAAAAAAAATATATTGCTCAAGGTCACAATTAGGAAGCTGCAAGGTCAGGATCCTAAGTTGGGCCATCTGGCTTCAGAGTCCACGCTGTCCAGAGGGGCACTGCACGTGCTGAGCCTTTGCCCAACCTCAGCATTTTAAAATATTCAATTACTCATTTCACAGGTGGCTGATATATGAAAACAATACATCACAACCAGAACACTCACATCATTTATCCAATGCATTCCATTCTTAATACATAGAAGGTGAAATGTCAAATTGGTAGCCAGAAGTTGTTAATCTCAGAATCAGACCATAGGTAAATAGAAGGTGATGTCCTCCAAGTTACAGTGAGTCCTAAGGAAACATCCCTGCTCATAGAAGAGAGCACCTCCTCTCAAGCAGATCCAGTGAACATTCATTGAAGCCCCAATATTAACCAGCACTAGGAATACATATATGAATAAGAGATAGCCTCACAAGTGGTTCTTCATGTAGAGAGGACAGTTGGTTGACAGAACATTTCTCCCTTTGTGGGTAAGAAAACTTAGCTGATGGGAGAGTATATGACACCTGGGTTCTTTCCACCCTGCACAGGGCCCAAGCCTCATTTCTGTCTTTCCAGTGGAGCTTCATTTATTTTGTTGTCACAGAATTTGGCTATTGTCAAAACAAACTAATTCTGCATTTTAACCTTTGCATACTTCCTGGATTAAGACTTATCAGCCCTAGTATAATGGTTATAAATAGCTTTCCTTATCCAATATGATATAAAATTCCTTGATTTAGTGAACTCTAAGGGCTGCTCTGAACTAGTAGAAATAATTATTAATTAGAAATGTGGAGAATAATTGAATCAATATTAGTTTCATAATCTTTCTTGTGTGCGTTC
>NC_092513.1:78965792-78970326 GCF_047511675.1 Marmota flaviventris | reverse complement strand
ATTGTTAAAACATCATGAGCACTAAAGAGATGCTAAATACTTTGCCCAGAGACAATAGGAAAGAAGACTTGAGTGCATCTCAGAAATTGGCAAAACCACCCCAGTTTCAGGCTCAAAGATTTAATTTTTCTTTTTTTTTTTGTACCAGAAATTGAACCCAGAGGTACTTAACCACTGAGTCACATCCTCAGCCTTTTTAAATATTTTATTTAGAGACAGGATCTCATTGAGTTGCTCAGGGCCTTGCTAAATTGCTGAGGCTGACTTTGAACTTGCAATCCTCTTGCCTCAGCCTACTAAGCTGCTGGGATTACAGTCAGGCACCATCTTGCCTTGCTCAAAGTTTTAAAAATAAAAATTCCTTTGAGAAGAGATCAGTGAAGCACCATGATTGAAGAGAGAGGCCTAAGAGGTTATTTCACCATGCTTAGCTGCCCAGGCACTCAGAGGTTGCTGTAGTCATGGTTTTAGGAGGTTTGTCTACTGCTTGAGATGGTGGCAGATCTTGGTATCAACTACATGGTGCTGGTTTTTTAAGTTTGCAAGACATTGGCATTAGGGGGTCATGGAGGCTCCCACTGTGATTTCAAAGGAAAACCTGGGAGGTCGGGAAAAATGTATTAGAGTTGGAATACCAGCAGGCAGCCCCTGAGAGGATGAAGAAAACTATAGTGGGGACTCCTGAGACTAAGAGATGCTAGTAACATGGATCATTTTCCAAGGAAACCCATAGGAATTGAACAAACACAAGCCAAGCTAGGCCATGTGGACCGCTATTAACAAAGCCATAGGAGTGGAGATGCACAAGTCCTTTGGAGAGAACATCACAATGTTATTTGCCCCAAATATGCTTGATGTGGAACTACAGATCTTGTTTGCCCAGCTGGATTTTGGTCTTGTTTTGGTCCCATCTCTTCTTTCTATGTCCCTATTTATCACTTGTAGAATGGAAATGTTTAATCCATGCCATTATATATTGGATTATATAGCTTGCTTTGATTTTTATGGGGTCTCATGCTGAGTTTTCCTTAAGTTTCAGAAGAGGTTTTGGACTTAGACTTTTAGGGAATACTGGAACTGTTAAGAACATGTGGACTCCTGGATATGAACTCAATGTATTTTGCATCATGAGATGGACATGAACTTTTGGGGGCCAAGGGCAGAATGTTATGGTTTAGATATGAAGTGTTACTCTAAAACTCGTGTGTGAGAAAAGGCAAGAAAGATGTAAAGGTGAAATTATTTGGTTATGAGAGCCTTAACCTAGTGAGTGCATTAATCCACTGATAGTGTTTAACTGGATGGTAACTGTAGGAAGGTAGTGTGTAGCTGGAGAAGGTGGGTCACTGGGGGCATTTCTTTGGAGTATATATTTGTCTCTGGTGAGCATAACTCTCTATCTGCTTCCTCTTTGCCATGTTCTGATTTGCTTCCTACCTCTGTATCATTTGGTCAAGAGCTGTGGAGTTGGTCTTCTATGGACTGAGACATGGAAAATATAAGTGTCAAATAAAATTTTCATTCTCTAAAAATTGTTCTTGTCAGGAATTTTAGACACAATGGCAAAAAAGCTTACTAAAACAATACTGTACTATCTAGAAATAATAATGGCCCTTTGGCCTCTTATATCAATAATATAGCATCTAAAATTAATAGTTACCCTGCGGTGTTTAATTACATTATGATATAAATAGTATAGCATCCAAAGCTAAGATAATACCTTCAATGGCTTTTAATACTACTATGGTATCCATAATATTGAAACTAAAACTAATATTATAGCTTCCCTGTGGCCTTTAATATTAATGTAATATCAATAATGTGGTCACAGGGTAGCTATTATATTAGCTTTATAGATAACTGTATGGATATTAATATTAAATGTATGGAAAATAAAAAGAGACAGAGAAGATGCAGAGTCAGAATGACAGAATGGCAGAATGGTCAAGCTGCCAGCTTTATTTATATCAATAGGTTGCATTTGGTCATTGGCATCAGTAATGTATGATTGTTTATTGTGTCATTTGGCAGGTTATAGAGTTAGCAACGTTATGCAGCTTATTCCTCAGTTACATTCTACAGTTACAATATGCAATGTTAGAAGCTTTGTGTAGCTATCAAGAAAGTTTATTATTTACAGTTACTGTTAGGTGGGCAGGTTCAGGATCATGGGAGCTTGGTGAAACATTTTTATTGTATAACAAGAGTGTTTCTTTATTCCCAGGAGCTGTGTGCCTGCGATCAAGGTCAAAGCCGATAAGACTCTAGCACAAAGCCTTCTAATGCAGGGCATTGCTACAGCAGGTAGGCATCCCGTGTCTTTGCACAGAAGTTTTCTTAGCATCCAGGCATTCCTCGTTTGGCACAGAAACTTCCTAGCCACCAAGCATGCCACATTCATGAAGCCATCAGAGACCCCAGTCCCAAACACAGAACCCTTGTGGGCCACAGGGAAGCTTTAAGGCCAATGGAAAGCTGTTATATCAGTTTTACATGCTATAATGTGGATATAATATTAGTTTTAAAACTGAAGAGCTGCCTGTGACCTTTTAATACAAACATGTCATCCATACTATGAAATTGTAATGGATATAATATCTCCCCTGTGTACTTTATAACTAATATGGTATCCATATTATGGCATCAAAAACTGACATAGTAGCTAAAATGTGTGATTTAGTATTATATCCATACTCTGGACTTAAAACTAATAACATACCTTTCCTGTGGCCTTTCATATTAATACAATGTCCATATTATAGCATCTAAAACTAATATAATAGCTGTCCTGTGGCTTTTAGTACTAATATGATATCCATATTATAACATTTGCCAAGGTCCCTTAATATTAATGTGATATTCATAAACTAACACCTAAAACTAATAAAATATTTGCCCTTGGGCTTTAATACTTTTTAAAATTTAATATATTTAAATATATATATTAAATATATATATTCATATATGCCATCTAAAAATAATATATTAGTTTCCCTATAGCCTTAAATATTAATACAATATTCATACTGTGACATATAAAACTAATATAATAGCTACACTGAATTTTTTAAAAATATTGTTTTAGTTGTATATGGAAACAATACCTTTTTTTTTTTTAATGTGGTGCTGAGGATTGAACTCAGTGCCTCACATGTGCTAGGCAGGCACTCTACAAATGAGCCACAACCCCAGCCCAACTACCCTGTGACTTTTAATAATAATATAACATCCATAGAGTAACCCATAAAACTAATATTGTAAATTCCCTGTATATTATATTAATATAATCATTATATTATCACTATATTATTATTAATTATTAATATGACATCCTTGATATAGTATCCTTGATATAGTAAACTGAAGATCTCTTCTATGGCCTTTACTATAGCTATTATAAGGGCTGGGGATGTGGCTCAAGTGGCATAAGGACTGGGGATGTGGCTCAAGTGGTAGCGCGCTTGCCTGGCATGCGTGCGGCCCGGGTTCGATCCTCAGCACCACATACAAACAAAGATGTTGTGTCTGCCAATAACTAAAAAATAAATATTTAAATTCTCTCTCTCTCTCTCTCTTTAAAAAAAAAGTGGCATAATAGTTTTCTTGCAGCCTTTAATACTATACTAACATGATATCCATACTCTACCATCTAAATATAACAAAATAGCTTCCCTGGAGTCTTTAATAATAATGTAATATAGTACTACAGCATCTAAAACAAATAGAATAGCTGCCATGTGGCCTTAAGTACTATCTTATTCATATTATTAGATAATACTGACAAAATAGCTGCACAGAATAGATGCTATAACAGAAACATGATAGCCACATTATGGCATGTAAAACTGATACAACAGCTGCCCTGTGACCTTTAATAATAACATTATCCATATGATAGGTTTAAAAATTGATAAATTACCTGCCTGTGGATTTAGTGTTAATATTTTATCCTTACTATAGCATCCTTATTATAGCATCTAAAACCAATATAATAGGTTCCCTGTGGATTTTAGTACTAATATAATATTCATATTATAGAATCTTAATCTAATATAATATCTGCCTTGTGATCTTTAATACTAATAAGATATCCATACAATAGAACCTAAAATTAATATTATAGCTGTCCTGTGGGCTTAAATACTAACATGATATTCATATTATAGCTTCAAAATTGAATACAGTAACTGTGTTTTTTTAATTCTAATATGATATGCATATTATTGTATCAAAACCTAAGATAATGTATGCCATGAAGCTTTTAATAATAAGATATTCATATTATAGTATGTAAAATGAATAGCTGCACTGCCTCATTTATTACTAATATAATACTCATCCTATAGCATCTAAATCTGATATAATAATTGTCTTGTGGCCTTTACTACTAATATAATATATAATAATATCTAATTACTACTAATATAATATCCATAAAATAGTGTATAACTGTTTTGTAAGAGCTACAAAGTGGCTTCTATTATTAACTCAAACTCCATTCTATAACTCCTTAAACTTAGCTTAAAACTCCTTA
>NC_092513.1:78898292-78955792 GCF_047511675.1 Marmota flaviventris | reverse complement strand
GCTCTGGTGTCGAGTCTGTCCTCGAGTGCAGAGCGCGCCGGGCGACACTGGCTGGAGGCAGAGCAGGCTGCGAGGACTCCAGGCTCAAACGACCCTGCCTTGTGTGGGAGTTGCGTCACAGCCACCTTGCCATGCCCATGGAGGGTGCAGGAATGTCCTCAGGCATATTGTGGCCCTCTGGGAGCAGTGTCTTCTCCTCCTCAGCTCTCCCTGGAGGCAGGTTTTAAACAGAACACTTCTTTGTTTGGGAAATGACACATGCTTGCACCATCTTGTCAACCCTGGTAGGTCTGTGTGTCCCTACAGCACGTCTGGGCTCCTCCTGTCCATAATGAAGGTTGGCAGTGTGGGCCCAGTAGTGTCCTGCTTGGAAATACTCTAGTCATCCCTTGTTGCTGGACACTGGTTCCATCTCACATTGGATCTCACAGTGGTGATACAGGGGGTCCCTGGGGGCATCTCTGGCTACTTCCTTGAGGTAAATGCCCAGGCCCAAAGGGACGCTTTCATCAGAACTCAGTGCATCTGGTCCCGGTCACCTGCCCTCAGCAGTCTGGAAGTATGCTGGGGCCCTACTCATCCTCAACCACAGAAACAAAAGTGGGTTAGAGGACCTGTGAGCATTAGCAGTTTCAGGAGCTGTCTTACGTATGCCTCCAGGACAGCCACTCCAGTCCCTGAATAGTGCAGGGCCTTTGTTCTTCATGAGCAGTGTCCAGGCCAGGCTTTGTGCCAGGGAGTGCGATCCCTGGCGTCTCGGCACCAGGTGACCCTGTCAGAGTGGTTTCTTGTCAGGATGTGAGGGTGGCAGGTGGCTGCCTCCCTGCCAGCCTTGCTTGTTGCTGGGCCTGCCTGCCAACCATGCCGATAGCCTTTGCCTTAGCCACGGCAGTGAGAAGCAGGGCGGAGAGGAGCGCCAGCCCCGCTACCTCACCTTCCATTTCATTCTGTGGGCGCTGAACATGGAGGCACCAGACGGATGCAGAAACAGGCATGGAGATACTGTCTTGATCCTTTGGTGGCAAGAAGCTAGAGAACGGCTCAGACCCTGGTGTCTGACCTGGTGCAGATGTGCGAGGCAAGGCCCCTGACTCCGGACCTTTCTGACTCCTCTGACTAACCTGTCCTACAGTTGCTGATCCAGTTTTTCTCCACCTAGAGAGAGCACATCTCCCTCTTGGCACCAGGTCCTGACTTCAACACCATGAAGAGAAGTTGGCAAGGGGACCTTGGTGTCTGGCACAGGGCATCCCACCTCATAGCCCCTGGACAGCACAAGCAGCAGCCTTCCCTGCTCAGGAGCAGGTGGCCATTGTTTAAGTGCAAGCCAAGTTTTAAAAGAGGAAAGGAAGACAGGAGGAGAAAGCAAGAAGAGAATGTGCTTCTCATCTTCTTGGGGACATCAGATGGCATGCCACATGTGAGTGCAGCTGTGGGGTGCAGGCCCACATGCACATGCTCCAGCCCCAGCCCCAGGTACTGACCAGCCCTCCTCCCCACAGCTGGGTGCCGGCACAGGCACAGGCTGCAGTCTGAGAACAACAACGCGGAGCAAAACAAGCTGGCACAAGATTCTGCTCTAAGAACAACAGAAACGTCAACATCTAAGTCTGCCACGGAAGCTGAAAAACAAGATGTGCACACAGGAAGGAGCCGCAGGACCCCCCCAGTGTCAGCATCCTGACACTGGGACTCTTCTCCTCTCTCTGCCCCACCCCAACCCAGGGGTGTTGCTGGCAGTGTTCGGGGCTGCTGAGCATCGAGCACACTGTCCCTGCGACAGGAGGGCTGCGTGCAGCATGCTGGGCGGAAGCTCACCAAGGAGATCCCCATGGCCCGTGTTCCCCAGGTACATTCCCCGTAAGGGAGATTCCAGGGGGCTGAGAGCTGAGTGTGTTACAGGATTTCTGCCAGCAGAAGAAAACACCCCACACACCAAGTCCTCATTCTCATCCAAGTAGTCTTTTCTGTAACTTTTTTATTTTTTATTTTTTTTGTGTGTGTGGGTGTGTGGTGCTGGGGATTGAACCCAGGGCCTTGTGCATGCAAGGCAAGCACTCTACCAACTATATCTGTATATCTCAGCCCTTTTCTGTAACTTTAAAGCAATGTTTTATTCCCACTAATACAGGAAAACAGAACCCAGGAGTGAACCAGCCTCAACTCCTCTGGGGTCCTGTGTCTAGGCACAGTGGTGCAGTATGTGCACTTGATATGGAGTCCTGAGGGTGGGCAGGAGCTGGTCCTGACCCAACAGGGTGCAGAGGCAGGAGAGGGGCTGGCAAGACAGCACAAGCCTTCCCTGGAAGCACTGGCCCTACCTCTTCGTTATTTCCCTGTCTTAAAAATGTGTACCAAGTCCTGACCTGGTGCAATTCAGCCCCAGAGTCCTGGCCTAGCAGGCGCGAGCCCTGGCTGCATCCCCAGCACCACAAAACCAAAACAAACACAAACAAAAACAGCCCAAAGCATCTGCTTTCACTATGGAAAACGCTGCCCCAGCAGTCCCAGGCAACTGGCCTTTTGGTGTCTCCTCCAACAATCTCAGGCTACGTCTTCAAAGAAGCAGCTCTGCAGAGAGGCTCCCAGGAAAGGTCACACGGCAAGGAATGACCCAGGGCCCAGTGGGGAGCGGCAGCAGGTGTCTGCCCGGCCCCAGGCTGCGCAGGAGGCCATAACACCCACTGCTCCATCACTAGCCACACTGGCTCCATGTGCATTTCGTTTAAATTTCTTTTAGATAAAATTTACGTAAAATTCACCATTTTCTCTCTTTTTAAGGCCCAGAGTTCAGTGGTTTTGGTATGCTGTGGAGCCTTCATCTAACCACAAGACCTTTTAAATCACCCCCCGCAAATGGACCTGTGCCTCCCAATGCCCTTCTCCCCATCGCAGCTTCCTGTTGGCTACGGTCTCCGGATTCCTGCTCTGGACACTGTGTTAACAGAACCATGGGGCAGGGGAGTTTCCAACTGGCTTCTTCTAAGTCCCGTGAGCTTCCACAGTCCAGGGTTTTCATGAGCTTCATTCACATTCAAGTCCTTCCTCTTCATTTTTCCTGGCACTGGGGACTGAACTCAGGGCACTCTACCACTGAGCTATGTCCCCAGTCCTTTTTATTTTTTATTGAGACAGTTGCCGAGGCTGGTCTCTAATTTTCAATCTTCCTGCCTCAGCCTTCTGAGTTGCCTAATGATAGGTGTGGCCACTGCGCCTGTCTTCATTTCCTTTTATAGCTGAATAATATTTGTGCAGATAACCTTCATTTGCTCATTATCTCAGCCATTGGTGCTCATATGGGTTCTTTATGCCTTTTCCTATTGTGACTAATGCTGCCACAAACATATGTGTGCATCAGCTTCATGGTCATGTGGTAGCTCCGTGTTTAACTGTGCATGGCGTGGAAGACTGAGCCCAGGGCCGCATACATGCTACGCACACGCTTTTACCACTGAGCCACGCCTCAGCCCTGTTCGGCTTTTCAGGGACAGCTATGCTATTTCCCATAGTGGCTGCAACATTCACAGCTCTCCAGCAGTGTGTGTGGGGCCTCCAAGTTCCTCTCCACGTTTTCAACTCTGGCTCTCCTTTGTCTGACTACAGCTGTCTGTGGGTTTGTTTCCGTCAAGACCAGTGATGTCCAACATCTTTTCATGTGCTTGTTGGCGATTTGTTACCTTCTCTGGACAAATGTCTATTCGGGTTCTTCACCCATTTCCAACTGGATTTTCTGTCTTTTTATTGCTGACATGAGAATAGTTACACATTCTAGACCCAAGTCCCCGAGAAGGTACATACTTTGGAAATGTTTTCTTCCGATCTGTAAGATATCTGTTTACTTTCTTGATCATGTCCTTTGAAACACAGAAGTTTTAAATTGTGGTTTTGATCCTGTTTTTTCTTTTGTTGCTTGAGCTTTTGGTGTTGTATTTAAGAAATCACTGCCGAAGCCCAAGTGGTATTCCTGTGTATTTCTAAGCAACAACAGCAATCGCTGCCTGGCTTATAAAAACAGAAACCAAGTACTCCTGTGCCCCTGTCCATCGTGGGGAGTGGTCCCACCTGAACGCCAGGCACCAACAGAAGTTGCCCGGAACCACATGATGCTTCCACATGATGCTTGCACTCACTACCAACACAGGAAGTCCCACTCCGAGAAATCAGGCACTATCACGCCCAGCTCCCAGTCTCCCCAGCTTCCTGCAAGTGTGATACATACTAGGAACTGTGCTGCTCTGGCCTGAAAACATCTACCATGCAAGACTAGAAATGATGAAGGGCCACTGGGGGCAGGGTTGTGGCCTCCTTGGAAAGGCCACAGTGACAGGAAGCGTGCTCAGACACCAGGGACCCCACCTGGATGGCAAGAAGGCAGAAATAGATGCTGCTTTTCTGTTAAATGGATCTCTTCAAACAATGGCTCTTTTTTGAATGGGGTGTCCCAACGTGGACACCCTCACTCTGCTAACTGAAGATCATGTGGAGGCGGCCACAGCTCCCTCCTTAGGCTTTCAAATTTTCCAGCTACTGATGCTTGGAAGCCATTATGCTCAGTCCTGGGGCGGTATCCAAATTGACAAAGGAGATTCAGTTCCCTGGTCAGGAGCAGGTACTGATGCCACATGCAAGGAGCCACAGAAGCCACCATGCGAGAGAAAGCCAGGCAGGCAGACAAGCAAGGCTCCTGGAGATGCATGGACACCACGCTACAGAGAGGCATGCTGACAAGGAGAGAGCACAGCACAAGGGATGGAAAAGAGGAACTGGGCAGAGAACCTGCCCACTCTCAAAGCATGTGCATGTGCTTCTTCTTTTTTTTTTTAATATTTATTTTTTAGTTATAGGTGGATGCAATAGCTTCATTTTATTTTTATGTGTTGCTGGTCATTGAACCCAGTGCCTCATGCATGGTAGGCAAGCGCTCTACCTCTGAGCCACAACCCAGCCCAGCATGTGCTTCTTAATCAGGGGAGATGTGCACAGACTTCCTGCCTGGCCTTTTGGCCATCTTCGCTCCAGGGAAGCATCTGACCACAGCACCTTGGGAAGACACGTTCCAGCCCTGGTCTCCTAGTAATGGCCCAATGGAGCTGGCACTGGTGCTGTGGCCCCTGTGGGGCTGGGAGTGGACCCTCAAGGAGTTAGGAGGTGCATCCTCTGGCACAGCACCAGAAGGTTAGACAGCATCTTGTCCATGGAGGACGGCAGCAGTGCAGAGTCAGGTGGTGCCAGCAGGGGCAGGTGTGGGGCTGGGTATCCCAGAGGGGCCGTGCCGAAGAGATGTGGACACAGCAAGTGTCTCTTCCAAGAATTGAAGGCAGATGTCAGGTGGGTCCCCTCTCCTTTCCCGCCCTCAGATTGTGCCAACACCAAGCAGCCTGGAGGGCTCGCGTTGCGGCTCTTCTTCCCAGGAGGGAGGAGCAGGAGGTGCAGAGCCTAGCTGCAGGGAGAGAGCAAACCATGGAAGGCAAGTCCCTGTTTCATACATTTTTGCAGAGGTATGGAATGAGAGGGGAAGCCAGTCAGGAAGCACCCAGGGGAACTCGCTGCTCCCTCCCAAGTCTCCTCTGGGTAGTGCCAGGAGGTGGGCATGCTGCCTGGCCAGCCCAGGTGGCATGACCCACTGCATCTCCGAAGAAAGGACCTGAAGGTGGCTATGGTCATCTCTCTCTCTTTTTCTCTTAACTAGAAGGGAATGTTTTCTCTTGGTAATCTCAGGAGCTGAAGTCAGTCAGGTGAGTCACACTGAGCCAGCCTCAGTGCTCAGCAAGGCTGGGAAGGGAGGGGTCAACCTGGGCAGCTGAAGCACACACCCACACACTGCAACACTTGCCCTGTGGCAGCCACATCAGCAGGTCATTGCCCTGAGCCAGCAGAAGGGCTGAAGGGGTCCCCAAGACCTGCCACTGGCCTCCCTTCAGACCACACATGGAGATCTGGCTTGAGATCCCCTCTGCCTCTGGGTAGACCTGCAGGAGCACAAGGCTCAGGTTGCCCAACTCTAATCAGATCTTCACCTCCTCATGGGACCGGACAGTGCAGTGACAAGTTGGTCCACAGGTTGTTCACATTCTGGTTGGGCATGAAATGGCCCAAGAACTACTGTAGGTACGTGAAGGCTCAGGTGGTGTACTGTCTGGCCCCAAAACGGAGCTGCCTGCTGGTAGCAACTGGACGCTGGTTCCTGAGAGCTGCTGCAGCAGGGCCTGCCTCTGTCCAGGGAAGCCAGGTCTGAGACGAGCACCTCTCGGTGGCTCTGGCAGCAGTGAAGTTCAGTGTCTGCAGAGAGCAGCCCAGAAGTAAACATCCTACAGGAAGGTGGCAGGGGACAGCTGAACGGAGGCCTGGCTTGCTGGTCTGGCCTGGTTGAGCTAGCTGGCTGTGGAGTGCAGGTACAGAGCCCTGCTCACCTGAGGTCCTGCTTGGGGAGTTCTTTTGCTGGCAGAGCAGGGCTGGCAAGGGCGGTGACAGCTGCTAACAGGCAGGGACATGCAGCAGGAGGAGCAAGTGCCGCCCACACAGGAATCCAAGCAGAGCAGCCTGGTCCACGCTCACACCCAGGTACTGCTGGAGGCCTCCCGGGCCAATCCCACCAGGCTCTGGAGTTCTCATTCTCTGCCAGTGGCCCTGGATGTTTCCGGGAGGGTGATCTTATTTTCCAACGTTACTATCTCTGCCCATTTGTGAGCGATGGGGCTGCCTGGCGCCACAGGGACTCTCATCTCTGTAGGAAGCAGGTGACCCAGCACTCTAGTGACCTTGGCACTACTGAGACCCAGCCTGGCCTCTCCTAGACTGTGCATCATTACATCACAATCACACCAGCTGAGGGGCAGGCCAGATCCTGCAGGCCCAGCCCCATCCTAACCCTAAGCCCAACCCTTAACATGACACAGGCAGCTACCACTTACCTGGGCTTTGCCCTCAGGGGACACCTAGCGACTGTTACAACTGGCTGGGCAGATGCTGCTGGCATCTGCCTGGTAGTGGCAAGGGGGCTGATTAACAGTCTACATTCCATATGACACCCCATAGTTATCCAACTAAGCGGTGCCAAAGGGGCACCCCGCCTCCTCCACACACTTCTAGCAAAGGAGGGCTCTTCATGACCCCAAAGTCTGCCTGAGAAAGTGGCTGAGAACCAGCCCTGGCAGGAAAGAGGCAAAGTTGCAAGGCTTAGTCCTTAGCCTGATCATCCTGTTCCTCACCATAGGCTGATGGCACTCTGGCTGCAGCTGCTATGCCTTCCCACTGTTTTATATGGAACTACACATAGGGCTGGGGCTGGGGCTCACTGGTAGAGCACTTGCCTAGCATGTGTGAAGCACTGGGTTCAATCCTCAGCACCTCATATAAATAAATAAAATAAAGATATTATATCCATCTACAACAACAACAAAAAAATACAATTTTACTCAGACCTCCAAGCCTGCTTTTTGACCACGTCTTCTCACTTCTGGTGTTTAAAGTGTCTTGGGAAATTGTGGCGGCATAATGGATCTCCTCTGCAGGCCCTGAGGCTGGGGTCTTCTTCCCAAGGACATGGCTCTGCCTGCTCCAAGCTCTCTGGCCTTCAAGGTGCATGTTCTGCTCCAGCCTGGTGAGCTGACAGCAGCCCAGGACAAGCTCCTTCCTGTGAGAATTGTACTATGGGACATTGGTTTTACTGGTTTTAAAATTTTGCTTCCAAGTGGATGGACCCGGTATCCTGCAAGGATGTTGTGGGATCTTGATGCACCGTGGACCTCACCTGAGGTACGCTTCTGTGAGGAGGACATGCAGCGTGCCGGAGGCGGCCTCAGTGGCTCGTTGATCACGCCCAGGAGTGGTAGAAGGACTGCTTGGCCCCTTCATTGGTGCTAAGCAAGAATCCCCAGCCCCACCTTCTCCACTCCTTCCCGTACGGATATGCCTGCTGTGTTCCAGGGGTGCCTTTCTTCCTGAACACTGAGTCGCTGACACCCCTGAGATCTGTTCCGAGAGTCTGCCAGAGTTAACCCTCCCTGACCAGTGTTCAACTGATTTGGGAACCCTAGCCCAGGGGGCTGGGATGACTTGCCCAGGACCACGTGCCTTTAGAGCTACAGAGCAAGACTCACTCTCTGGGCTCCGCGCTGGTGCTGTATGAGGGCCAGGCTGGTCCAGTGGGTGGGGAAGCCCTCTCAGTCAGCTCAACCGAAAGTGCTTGTAGCAGGGGGATGCCCGGGGCAGCAGTTCCCCCCTCCCTGGCTCTCCTGCAGTCTGTGCTGCTTTGGCCTTGGCACACAGGAGTGCAAACTGCAGGCCCCTGTGTGGGGTGTCAGCGACTTGAGGTCACAGAGTGACCCCAGGGGGCCCTCAGGAACAGAGACCCGGCTTCCTCAACAACCAAAATTTGTAATGCAGATCTGAGTACCTGGTACCTCCTCTTGCCACCCCTTCCTCCCCAAATCCCTCTTCCAGGCACAAAACAGCACCGGTCATGAGTTCTACAGTCTGTGTCCCCTATACCCTTCCTGATGTGAACCCAGAAGAGGGGCTCTCAGCCTCTCCTGACTCCCACCTTGCTAGAGGAAGAATTGCTGTTTCCCACCCCTCACTCTTGAATGCAAAAGGAAACACACCCCAGAATTCCTGAGGAGGAGCAGGGCAGAGGTGGGTGGGGCCTTGCCAGCACTCTCTGGGCAGCAGGAGAGTTGGGGTGGCACGCATCCCACAGCTTCCCACTTCCAGTGGGTGGTGGCCCCACCAGGCCCCAGAACACAGTGGCCTCAGGTGTGCTGGAGGAACAGGCTCTGGGCCGGACTCCTCCCGGGGCTGCCTATGTGTCCTCCCACCCCAGAGCTGACTCTGTGGGCCCGCTGTGATTCAGCCTGCATTTATGCACCACTGCAGTGGTTACCAGAGAGCACAACTGTAATTGAAACAACTGAAAATAACTGTTGGCAGAAAAGCCCATACTTAGGGGAGGCCGACTTCAGCATTTCTCATGACTGTGCTAAGCCACCAGCCAACGCGACTGTAGGACCCCGTGAAAGGCTGGGAGCATCAGCAAGGTTCTCAGCTGTGGGGCTCCACATGGAGGTGCAGGCTAAGACAAATACAAGGGGCCCTGTGTGTGGAGGTCACTGGCAGATGCTTCTGTGGCCCTTCGTGAGGTCAGTACAAAATGCCAAAGGCAGAACGTCCCTCTCCTGAATCCACCAAGGGTATAGGGGACACTTCAGCGGCATGGCAGAAGCCTAGGACCTGGCAGCTCCAGACTGAGGTCAACTGCCTGGCTCACAGCCCTGAGAGCGGTCTCCCAGCATATCCCCAGAGGGTGGACTCTCCCAGGAGCAGGGCTGGGGTGAGGACCTCTCAGTACCACAGGAACACTCGGCTGAAACTCCCTGTAGCGCTGATTTACCTGCCAGAGGTCCTTGCTTTAACCGTGGTGCCATGACCTTCAGAGATGGGCAACACTCAGTACCTCAAATTGTAGAGTGCTTTCACCCCCCCAAGGGAGCCCCAAGCCACTGGCATTCATGGACTCCACAGCTACCACCGAGGCTGGCTTTCCCTGCTTTTTGGATGGTTCCAGAGTCTATTTATGCAAATATTGCTGTGGACACAGATCTGTGTTCTCACTTAGTCACCAGGCCGCCCGCAGCTATCTGTCTTTCCTTCCCTCCTCGCAGTTCTCTGGGCTCCACTAACCTATAGGAAAACCAGCAAAAGAAACCATTATAGGACACACGCGAGTCCACACAGCAGCTGGTGGCTGCAGGCTCCAAGTGAGCCTCTGGTGTTCTGACACGCAGACACAGATCTGCTGCAACCGAGGAACTTCAGGGAGCTCAGCTGCAGGGGCTCTCTAGTAACTTGCTGGACAGGCACTTACACCATTTATGTCTTGGTCTATAAACAAACCAAGTCTACCAAGTGGGGTGGTCACACTGGAGTGACCACGACTCGGGAGGATGATGCAGGAAGCTCCAAGTTCAAGGCCAGCATGGGTGACTTGGTGAGACCCTGTCTCAAAAAATAAAAAGGGCCTGAAGTGTGGCTCAGGGTGGATACACCTGGGTTCAATCACCAGCACCACCAATAAGGAAAAAGAAAAAGAAAGCCAGGTCTAGAAATGCTTATGAGAGACATGGACACATCTGCCAGAGATCAGGGCTCAGACTTGGCCTGGCGAACGAGGCCTGCATGAGAGGACATTCCTGACTCTGACACAGCGGCAGACTTGGGTTGCTCAAGTGCGTGTCTAGGCACAGACACCTGACGAGGGCCACGGAGCTCCCTGCAGCTGAAGCTGTGGGGTCAGGAAGACCTGCTTCAGTCAAGTACCACCAACCTCCTGAGTCCGGGATCAAAGTGGTCACAGGTATCAGCTCCACCCTGAACGTCAAAAATATGGTTTTCACCATACAAGAAGATCGTGGTGAACTACAAGAAGAGTCCCGTTGAATCTTTAAGGAATCGCTGGAAATCCTGGAGGGTGGTGGGCTGGCAAGGCTGAGGCAGAAGAGACTCGCCCTGAGGGGACCCTCTGCTCATTCCAGAGAGCAAGAGTATCAACAAATGCTCTTTGGGTGTCTCTAAGCCTGGTGTCCCCATGAGGCCATCAGGTTGGCCTCCAGCTTGGTGAGGCCTCGGTTCAGCTGTCATTTGGAAGCGGCTCTGTGTAGAATCCCCAGGGTGAGGCCTCAACAGGAGTCACCCTACCTGAAGCCCATCACCCAGATGGGGACCAGGGTGGGGTGGGAGGGCAGACCCCTCGATGCCAGCCCCACACATGAGGTGCAGAAAGCCAGAGAAGCTGGAAGGGTGGCCAAGAAGGAAGACCAGCACTCCAGCCTGGAGATGAGGGTCCCTGCTTGCAGCACCCCACCCTCCCAGCCCTGGGCAGGGCACTTCCTGCACCGGGCCTGGGCCTGGGCAGTCCTGCTTCCCTTCACTTCCTGGGAGGCAGAGGAGAGGGCTTGGAGGCAAGGCCTAGGGGCTCCTTCTGGAAGGACCAGCACTGCAGTTTTCCAGGGCCCTCCAAACAAACACGGCCCAGGCCTGGAACCCCAGAGAACCCACTGCCCAGGCCGTGTCCTCAGGGGCTCAGACAGGGCAGGCAGGAGTGGATCAGGAAGCAGGCACCCTGCACACCCAGACAGCAGCCTGCAAGCAGCCTGGCTCCCCAAGCACAATGCAGGCTGCCGACTAGTCACCTCCCAGGTGCTCGGCTTCCCATGAGTGCCCCCCACTCCACACAGCAGAAGCCACCAGTGAGCAGGAGGGGAGGAGCCACAGCAGCCAGGAAGCCTGGGGTCTCTTCAGGGGTCAGTGCTTCCTGAGCAAGAGACTGCTGTTCCTCAAGTGATCTTTCTTTTGGAGGAGTGTGATTCCTCACTTTTGATTTAAAATGTCTGACAAGGCTGTGGATACCAGTAATAAAAAATGCCCCATGGATGTTTTATACAAATCGGTCCCTACAGGCATCAAGCTACTTTCTGGCGTTTGGGAACACTGGGAAGACGGGAGGTGTGTGGTGGTGACAGCTGCAGGGTGGATGTGCTTAGCACCACTGAAAAGTACCCGAAGTGGCTAGCAGGGTTCTTTTTGTGGTGTGCCTATTTTGCCACTATGAAAAGTAACTAATTTTTATTAGCAGTATGTTTTAACACTCTCCTCTGTGGCATGATAAAGTCAGTGCATTCATCCCCACTTTTCTGGGGGTGGTGATGGGTGGACTCACCTAGCACATGGCCCTCCACACCAGGCCGGACACACACTCCACACCTCTGTGCTCACTAGTGCCACAGGATGGTTCGGGTGGATGAGAACCAGGGACAGGTGCCACATGCTGCAGATGGTGACCTCCACAGTGGTCCCTTTCCAGCAGGGGAGGTGAAAGTACAGAGATAAGGGCAAAAACAGGAAAAGAAACTGCTGTGCCAGAGGAAATCCAGATCTTGCTTACGTTTTTGGAAACGAAGAGTTCACTGTGGAAATATTTATGCCTCTGGACTCCAAGCCAGTCGAGGTAAATCATTTCTGCCATGACCTTCTCTACACTCGGGCATGGCAAACAGTGGCTCTCCTGGGAATATTGGTTTCCTACAGAAATGATGTGGTCACGGGGGCTACTCCAGCTCCTAAGCTGACCGATGTTCTGAGCTGCAGGGAAAGTCTCCTCTTGAGAAATGAAGCGCCAGCACACCTGAGCCATCATGAAGGCACTGTAGAAGCCGCGGAGAGTGGGGATGCCACAGAAATCCAGACTTTAGCTGAGAAGAGCTTTGCGGCTTGACTTCCTGAAGTCTCGGTTTCATCATGTGCTAAATGTGAAGAATCATGCAATGTGGTTTGCCGTGAGCGTCACGTAACTTGAAGAGAGCCCGTGGTTTACAGTTAGATGCATCTCCATATTCTTGGGTAGCAGGTCATGACCCTCTGTGTGCCTGAGTCATGGAGAAGCTGAGCTACGACCTTCACCCCCAGGATGCTGGTTCAAGGGTGGGAGGGTCCAGACCGCAGGCCCAACCCGAGGCTCTGGTGTAGGGCCTCACAGTAGCTAGGAGCCAATGCTTTGGTAACACAGGCCCCTGTGTGCCTGACGGGACTGATCAGAGGTTCTCCTGGGGCCAGCTATCAGGACCACATTGCTGCTTCCTAAACTGCGCATGAGGAGGAGGGTGGACAGGAGACCAGCTCAGAGGCCTGGCCAGCCCAGCCTTGGTCCTGGGCCAGGCCCAGGAGTCCACATAGCAGTGAGGCCAGGCGAGGGGTGGACAAGTTGTGGTGGGTGCTGTCGTCACCTGGAGCTTGGGGATTAAAGGAGAGAGACGGAAAGGAGAAGTACTCTACACCTTCCAGCCGTGAGCTCAGTGTCCAGCAGGCTCCCAGGAGGCAGCACCCAAGAGCAGCAACAGGCCCTGGACACCTGGCAGAGGTAGGGTGGCAGCACCCCCAGCAGCCTATTGGGCTGACTGCCCTGCTCCTCCCTGGAGAGTCCTGCCCAGGCCAGATCACAGGGTGGGCTGGACTGAGAGCCAGCAGAGCCTGTGTGGCCATGGGCGTTCCGGAAGTCCTTCGGCCACCCCACAGCGATCGTGCACAGGGTCTGGCACAGCTCCTCAAAAAGCCCCCGGACCTGTCTGATCGGGCTGCCTTCTTATCTCCACCGCTCGCCTTGCTCCCTGCTTCTCATCTACATGGCCCGCACCTGCCACTAGGGGACACCCTGCAGTTGCAGGTCCCTTTAGGTCAGGAACCATGGCTTGGCTGTATGTCCCCAGGATGCAGCAGATGCCTAATAAATGAGGCAGGCCTGCAGCTGACTGCAGCCTGGACACTTCTCCCAGCTTTGTGGTTGCAGGGTACAGCACAAGCCTGCCCAGGTACTGCTCATGAGCAGTCAGCACAAGAAGTCAGCTCTGGGACGATGGCCAGCAGTGCCTACGGCTGTACTTTCTGCGGAGGATGCTGCATAAGGTGCAGCCTGGGCTGTGGACACCCAGGTCAAGGGGGCGAGACAAGAACCTGGCCTCTGGAAAATCACCTCGGCAAACAGCCTGGGCTGGCACTGTGCCTAGCAACCCTGACAAGGGCCTGGACAGCTCAGACCACCTGAGGGGTCATGTCCCACTCTGCCAGCCCCACAGTGAGTGAGGCTGGATTTCCACCATCCATGCAGGATAAGAAGTCTCTTCACACCTCCCAACTGCAGGCTCTCACCAGCCTTTCAGACATGTGGTCCCTGGCAGGCACACGGGTGACCAGGGGCTCAGCCACAAAGCCCGTGATGGAAACTCTTGACAGCAAGACTGTACCCTGAAGCCAGGCCCAGCACCCAGGGGTGTCAGCTGGGTCCCTCAAGAGTCCTTGCTCACGCACCTGCTCTGCAAGTGGCCCCCAGACTCTGCATCACAGCAGGGGTGGCCCTTCGCGTTTGCTGATGTTGTGCTGTTCAATTTTCATCTACTTAGTGGTTGGCTCCAGTCAGCAGAGACCTGCGCTAGGAGAGCAGGAGTCATGCCTGATCTGTGCACCACAGTAGCCATGCATGTGGTCCTTGAGCATCCGTGTACTGCCACAGCTGATCCAATTGGGCAGTCCCGATCCATGTGCTAGCACACCTGAGGAGTGGCCAGTAGGCATGCAGGGAGTCAAGAATGAATGTCCAGTTTGTGCCTGAATAGCCCGCCCACAAGACTCCAGTGGGGCCAGAGACCTGGTGCTTTCCTGTGCTGTGCCACGGCTGGTGGTATGGTCTTGCAGGGTGGTGGTAGGTGTGGGTTTGCCTAAGTGGCCTCTTAGAGGGCTGAAGCTTTCCACCAGCACACAACCCTAACCACCCCAAAAACAACCCCTGTTACATTCTCTGAGAAGCATGTTGCTTTGGGTTTTAAAAGATTCACTTCAAAGACAAATCCTGCTGCCACAGTGACCTGAAAGCCAATCACTTTGGCTCAGCTTATTATTGCCTAAACCTGAAAAAAAAGCCCAAAATTGACATAGATAATAAGCATGTTCATCCTCACACAACGAGCCACTCTGGGGTGGCAGGAAAAAAAATGACAATTTTAAGCCATTCAATACTTTGGCCAAGTTGACAGCAAATTATCCCAGACAATGGGTTTCCAAGCCACAGTGACAGTTTTCAAAGACATATCTTTTTCAAAGGAAGAAGAACCAATTCAAATGCTATTCTAATGCCCTGCCAAGGAGAGGAATCCCAGAAGTAGGTATCTCTGTTTAAAACACAAGCTTCTAACCCAGCAAGAACCATCTACCAGCTGACTCCAAGAGAGAAGCTGGTGAGTACATAAATGTGCTCACACAGCTGCTGACGAGGAGGAACTGGGGCGGTCTAAAGGGTGGTCAGCAAGAGACCCACGGCATTCCTGTCTTCTCACGACCAGTGCCCACCACAGAAGGAGGGGTGAAGGGAGTCCTCCACAGGACCAAGGACAGAGCCCAGCCAGAGCCATCTCCGTGGCATCCACGACAGCCCCTTCCACAAAACCACTTCCAGCTGCCTGTTACAGCAAGAGGCCAGGGTGATTTCACCACCATGAGTGTCACAAATGTGACCTTGGGATCGGACTTCCGTGTCACCTAGATTTCCTTTCACAAATATTTAAGAATGAATAGAGGGCTGGGATTGTGGCTCAGTGGCAGAGTGCTTGCCTCGCATGTGTGAAGCACGGGGTGCAATCCTTGACACGACATAAAATAAATAAATAAATAAAAGTATTGCGTCCATCTATAACTGAAAAAAAAATTTTTTTAAAGAATGAACAGAAAGGAATTTTTAAAAACAAAATAGTTTTACGAAGTGTTAATGGAAGATACATTGAATTTAAAAAGCAAGAATCAGCTGGGTGTGGTGACACATGCAGGTAATCTCAATGACTCAGGAGGCTGAGGCAGGAAGATTGCAAGTTCAAAGCCAGCCTGAGCAACTTAGAGAGACTCTGTCTCAAAAAATAAATAAATAAACAAGCAAATAAATAAATAAGGGGCTGGGGATGTGGCTCAGTGATTAAGCACCTCTGGGTTCAATCTCCAGTATGGAAGGAAGGAAGGAAGGAAGGAAGGAAGGAAGGAAGGAAGGAGAACCAAGGCAGAGAACATGGGCTGTCATCATGTCACAGCAGGTGCCACACCTGGGCTGCTGGAGAGCAGCCCCCAGGGGTTCAGCTAGAAGCAGGTGCTGCATGTCTACAGTGGGGGCTGAGAAGTGCCGGGCCCCTCATTCCTCTGTCACGAGTGCCTCTGGCCCTGCCACTCTGTCCTGCTGCAGCAGCACATTCTCGCGGCCCACTGCAGGGAAACTGCAGGCACGCTGTGTTCCCCACGTTCCCACGGACAGAACACAGAGCAATGGGAAGACGCCTCCCAAGAAGCAGTGGGAGGCTTTTTTGCCCTTTTTTTTATTTGAAAAAAAAAAAAAAAAGAAGAAATCTTCCAAACATGCCAACTTCCAGGCATCTGTGGCAGCAGAGGCTCATGAGCCTGGTAGAGGGGTGACAACCTGGCTTCTGGCCTGTCCCACGAGGCTAGGTCAGCACCAGCACCTTGAGACTCTAGGCAGCTCTTGAGAGCCACGTGGGAAGGGGTCCGAAACAATTCTGACAGCTTGCTGGGTGCCTCCTGCTGAGGAGGCAGCCCCCAGTGTAGATCCAGACACACAGGAATCCAAGAAAAATGTGAGCAGGGTTCATGTGCCTGAATTCAGACGCTCTGTCAGGTCTGTATCAAATTCCCAGCTGTCTACACATTTTAATCTGAAGATCATTCCTTATTACTCTTCCAAGCAACTCACTTAAGAGAAATCACACACAAATTCACCTTCATGCAAATTCTGATAAATCTCAAGATTTACAAATGTGCTCTCCTTATTCTAGGAGCCCAACAGAGTGCCCTGAATGCCCAGGCAGTCACAGATGCTGGCATGCCTGCAACATGCCCCTCTGGCTGGGCAGGGCATGGAGGTAAGTATGAAGACCATGGGTTTGCCGGTGCTTGAAGGGTTTATTTGAGTGGTGAATTGTTAGTATCTGTACTTCCTGTTTATTCTATTGATTCTAAAAATAGAGACACTGAGTTTCTTCTGCTGGTCTTGGTCCTGTGCTCTCTGGCTGAGCCAGCTTTGCAAATGTCCCTGGGGAGGGCAGGCGGTGGCAGGGGCACAGAGAATGGGTCCCAAACACCTACCAGCACTTGGCCTTGTATGTGCTACCCACCAGCCCTAGAGCAGTCTGATGATGCTTAGGAATACTTTTTGAACTAATGTTTTAGAAGCATAAAGTAAAATATGGGGGATTACACGGGAAACAACCATCAGAATATCAACAGTGTGATACAAGACCGTGTGTGCTTTCTTATGAACACATTAATAATAACATGTACTGTGTTTTTTAAATGACTATTACTGTAAATGACATTTAAGATACAAGATGTGAAGATACCTGATCTCTCCTGGTGACAAAATGACTTGGGCTGTGAATCCTACTGGGCTGTGCACGTTGCATCCCTACAGAGGACAGAAAGCCATGTGCACACCTGGGCCAAGCTCACATCTGGGCCTAGCAGGGGTTCCTACAACCAGGAGAGCTCCCTGGGCACGTACCAGGGGTTCTAATTAGTGGGGGAAGAGATGATTTTTAAAGATTTTGAACAAACATGATGATTAGAGAACCAAAGTTCTTACGTGGCGAGGGTGGCTAAATTTGGGAGGTGAAGGCTGGAGGCAGGCCCTGAGCCGACCCAGCTAGGGCTTGGACCAGGCTGTGCTCTGAGCCACTGTCTTGGCCAGCCTGGCTCTCTTCTACCACCTTACTGAGATGTAGCATGGATTCATGTGTCCGGAAGCCTCTAGGTCCAGAACATCTTGGTCACCCCAAGAAGTGACCTGTCCCAGTTCCCCTCTCCTTTTATCCCTGTGGACAGGCCATCCTGGATTTTTCACATACAACTGACCCTTGCCCTGCAAGGTTCTTAGCGAACATGGAGCTGTGGGTCCTGAGGAATGGCAGGTTGGTACCTGCAACCTCTGGGCGCAGCACTGTTACCAACTCACCAATACATCACCTTGTTTTCTGTTTAAAGACACCTGGTTTAAGATGCACCGCAGCGTCACCAACGCAGAACTCAGGCAGCACAACTGATCTTAGCTTCTCCAGGCACATGACTTCCCCTTGAGGCACAGAGCAGCCACCTGTGCTGAGGTGCTGGATGGTTCAGTCCTGTGCCTGGGCCTCCCTCAGCAGCAGGATCGTAAGGAGAAATGCAGGAATGTGGAAAGTGTGCTGTTGAATCAGCAGAGCGAGGTCTATAGCATGAGCAAATGAGGAGCAGAGACCCCTTGTCGGTCTCAGTTGGGAATGTGCAAATCGGCCACTTGAATTTCTTACCACTTTGTGCATGTGCTCACAGGACTACAAAACCACAGTGAGTATTGATTTGGGGCTACAAATAAATTTTAGCAAGCAGGTAAATTTGCAAATACAGAGGCCTGAGCAAGGATTGACAGTAGGAGCCGTCTCAAAGTAACCTACATCTGGTGCAGTGCCCTCAGCTGATTGGAAGTTTATTCATGATCACGTTCCATTGCATGCATACAGTCTGTCTGCCATTTACCATGATGGACACCAGGTTGTGTCCGCCCTTTGGCTGTTGTGAAATGAATGTGAGCACCATACTAGGGTCCTTGTGGGGTGGGTGTGGTCCTCATTCCACTGTTTGCTGGGCTTACACCTAGGTGGCCAGAGATGTCAGTCTGAAGTTATGTCTTTGTGTGGTTTGAGGGAAGAGATTAGTAAGTAGTGGTCTGATATTGTAAGCACGGCTGGGGGTTTATTTCAGTAGGTGTTAGGAGGATGCTGACTTTTCATTTGTGACTATAAACATATTTAATAAGATATATCGGTGTGGAAAGTGACAGCATGACACTCTGGTGTGGATGCTGTGTAGGACGGTGAACAGAAGCTGGCCTCTCACGGCTGATGCCCAGAAGGCTGTGAACTGTGAGCCCCAACCTCGGGGCTTCAGGACCCAACCACTTCAGTCACCAGTCTTCTGAGGGGCAGACCGGCAAGTCTGTCCTGACACGAGGTTGTCCTGATGCCAGGTGTCTGGCTGTCCCTGGATGTCCAATGCCTAGCTACTGCCCTGCCTGTCATCTCCAGTTAGAACCCACTGAGGAGAGTGAGAAGAAAGCTATGAACACCCCAGCAGGGACGAGGGGCCAGGAGACAACCCTAGGCCCATATTGCCTCAGCTTAGTGACCCAGCAGTGGTAGCCCTTGCTCAGGCCAACCTCTGCCCAGCTTCAACCCCACCCTGCAGCCAGGGGCAAAACGTAGGATGCACAATGAAGCCCATGTCCACAGCTGTCTTCCCAGGGCTTTCACACATGTCCCCTGGTGAGCAAGACTGTGACCTGGGGCTGCTGGGGCACAGCCAGTAACAACCTCCATGGGCGTGGGGTCTGGTGAAGATGGACAGCACCCTGATAGCTATCAATAAGTAATCAGAGAAAGAGAGAGCAAACTAAGAGGGCAAAGCAGGTGGAGAGCCGTGTGAGCTGATCAGAGCAGACGGAGCGCAGCCTTCCTGAGAAGGCAAGAGAGCGTCCAGGTTCCTGAGAGATGTGAAGGGCAGAGAGTTCCAGGCAGGGGCAGTGGGGTGCAGGCACCCATCCCAGGATAGGCTGGGCAGGGGGTGGCCACCACCGAGAACAGAATAAGGGGATGCCAGAAGCTACATAGAGCCATTCAAGGAACACTGAGGGTCCTGCTCCCCAGCAGTAGCCCTGGCCGCTGTCAGGAAGGCAGGCCTATGTTGGCGCCCCAAACCATCAGAAGGGCCTGCAGGCTCAGCCAAGACTGCAGATGCAGAGGCTTTGATCTCATGGCTGTGAGTCAGCCTGCTGTGAGGTCAGCGGTCTCCTGCTGTCCCCCCATTGCCATGAGTGGGAATAACAAGAAGAGCTAATATTTGCAGAGCACAGACTGTACGCTAGCACACTGCTCAGCGTGTTGTGACTGTACCATTGACAACTCATTTTGCAAACAAGAACACTAAGGTACCGGACACAGAGAGCCTCACCTGCAGATGCAAAGCCAGTGGCCAACTCCCACACCTGAGCACTCCCCTCCCACCCCCATGCAGCTTCCTCTGGTCTGTGCTCATGGAACCCTTTCTAAGTTCTCAGAGAGGCACCTACAAGCAAGTCTATAACTGCAGATGCAGAGTGCTGTAGTGCCACATTGCAAGGGTCCCAGGTCACTCTGCTCTGAGGCAGTCAGTGCTCACTGTGCACACAGAAGGTCTGTCCCAGGAGGGAGAACACCCTCTTCATGTCAACACAGGTCTACCCTGTCCATATAAGCTAAGTTAATCGCAAACATGCCATTTTCCCATTTTCAAGCTTTGCTTGCAGTTCATTCCTTCCTCCAGCAGGTTATTTTGAAATGACAAGGTTCTCCCAGGCTTCTTGAGGAAGAAACAGTCTAAACTGCACTGTGGGATGCGAGCCGCATGTGGTCCCAGACGAGCAGGCATCCGGCCTCCACCCCCTTCAAAGCTAGTCATTTATGTTCTCATCAAATGACATCGTTTCAGCGAGGCCTTCAGTGCTAAACATTAATCAAAGTTATAAGTTAAAGCTAACATTTTGCTCCAATCCTGAAAGACATGGGGAACATACACTAGTGCCCTCAAATTTCATTTTTAGGCTACTGATGAATTCCACTTCATTACTGAATTTGCTTGCTTCCAGTTAAAATACTAAAAGTATCAATATTACTTTTTCCTCAGTGCTTAAAAGACAGAAATCAACACTATTTAAGGTGGAAAATACAGTCTAGCTATTGTTAAGTTGTTCTAATAAGTTAATGTTGACGAAAAAAGTTTGATTTCTTTAATCTCCTACAGGCTAGGAAATAGAATCTCATGATCCTACCATGGCAGACAAAACTCAAACCACAAGTTTTTAATAAGTGATGCTGACACATGGAGCAACTGGGCCTCCATACCTCGCTTCTGGATGAAGACCCTGAGCAGGGGGTTGGCGCTGGAGACAGCCTTGCAGAAGTTGTCATCGTTGTTGATGGGAAGCAGGTCGCCATGCACATCTGCATAGCCGATGGTCACCTCGGTGCTGGAGATGTGGTGGGTGTGCACCACCAGCTGGTAGAAATCTTCAAACTTGCCAGGCTTGTGGCGGTTCAAGGAGAATCTTCGGAATTCAGCCCCAAACTACAATGCAAGAGATGGGGGTGAACCAGAGGAAGGACAGTGTGTTCATGAGCAAGACTGCCGAGACTCCGCCAGGCCCCAGAGTCACAGTGTCAGCCAGGCCGTGGTCACATAACTGGCTGTGAGCAAACGAGAGACCACCAGGCAGCGAGGGGCATCAGGGAATGAAACAGCATGGAGGGAGGAGCTGTGCACCTGTTCACACCGAGCAGGTGCCCCACATCTCGAGGACAGGCCTGCAGGGTCCATTAGGCTCAGCTTGTCAGAAAAGCAAGGCCAAGTGCACACAGACCTAGAGGGTGAGACGCAGGAGTCCGTGCTGACTACAACCCCCCTCCTCAGGGGCACAGCGCCACAGCAGGACCAGGAGATTCAGAGGCAGAGAGAAAGTATCTTCCAGACATTTTTATAAGGGTGAGGTGAAGTCCTTATGGGTTTTAATCTTAAACTAGGGTGTCTTTATTTATTTATTTATTTTGTACTATGGATTGAACCCAGGGAGGCTTTACATGCCTAGTCCTATTTATTTTTAAAATAAATAGGTGTTGCTGGCTGTATCCCTTGTGTCTTGAAGGTGTGCATCTCCTGTGGGCAGAGGCACCTGCAGGGTCTAGCACCCTCCTGAGAATCAGTCCCCATTCCACCTCCTCCAGGTCATCTAAAGCAAAGCCAGCCTCTTCCTAACCTGCACTATCCCTGGAACTCAGCTGTGGGATAATGCAGCATGCTGGTTTGGGAGAAGCCACTTGCAATGACCAAAAGCCTAAGCCCCCTTCTACACAGTCAGCAGGGGAAAAACCCCACCCAAGAATGCAGTTTCTGGCCAGTTACAGCTCTGACGGCACCTGTATCCTGGAAGTGGCAGAGGAAAGGCTGTCATAGAGGTGCAGAGAATCCCCCAGACTCCCTCTTCCATTACTCAAAGATAAGCATTGTATTTCTTCTCAGCACTTAATGCCAGGATGCACCACAGGTGGGTGTGCCCAGTGGATGCTGCAGGCCCCTCCGCACACCACACCAGGAGCGCCCTGGACCCTGCAGGCGCCTCTGCCCACAGGAGATGCACACCTTTAAGGCACAAGGGATACAACCAGCAACATGAGCTTTACATGATTCTTTCAGATTTGGTTATCCTATCAAATCACAAAACATTTATTTCACTAGGGCAACCTCATGCCTAGTGTCTGGTATGGCCCATGTGCAACTCCCAGAGCAGTGTCCTCCTTGGTCAGCCAAACCTCTCTTCTCACTACACATGAGAGGATGCAATCATGGGTGCACCATTTCTGGCTTTCACACATGGTTCTCAGAGTGTCCCAACAGGATGCATGCAAGCACACCCCTTTCCATCGCCAGCACCCTCCCTGTGGCTCAGCGCTGAGGGCACCCTCAACACCCACCTACAGTGTTTTGATCTCAGCATAGTAACTAATCTAAGACACAGCTCAATTTATTCCTCAGTATTTTAATAATTTCCCTCTTGATATGTGTTCACGTTAATTTGAAAAGAAGAGTTAATTCAGGCCTTTCTTTTTTTTTTTTTTTTTAAATATTTATTTATTTTTTTAGTTCTCGGCGGACACAACATCTTTGTTTGTATGTGGTGCTGAGGATCGAACCCGGGCCACACGCATGCCAGGCGAGCGCGCTACCACTTGAGCCACAGCCCCAGCCCTTCAGGCCTTTCTTGAAGCAAAGCACGTCACTGACAATAACGCTGGTCTTGCCCTGCAGCAGCAAGTCTGCCTCCTGTTGTCAAGGTGCCCAGAGCATCAAACAGAGATGTGGAATGTGACATATGGAGCATTTTATTTAAAAATATCACTACCATGGGACACTAGCATTTAAATTTATTTTTTGTAGTTGTAGATGGACAGAATGCCTTTATTTTATTTTTTATGTAGTGCTAAGGATCAAATCCCGTGCCTCACACATGCTAAGCAAGTACTCTACTACTGAGCTACAGCCCTAGCCCAGGACACTAGTATTTTATTTCCTCAGTTATATCAGATTCAAACAGGGGCCTTCAAACGAAGGAATTAACAGGTGCAACCCACTGCCACATGGTGTCAGCACACTTACCCCAAACTGAAAAAGCACATGGACTTAATGAGCAAGCAATAAATCTTGCAAATCAAGTGGCTTCCCATTATTAGCTTTCAACAAAATTAAAAGTTGTCCTAGTTGAACTGTCAATCAATAGATCATCCAAACAATCTGAATGACAGACCACTCCATTATCACTTGTTTCTAGCACATGTCCTGGGGAGAGGTGGCTGGTGAGCCAAGAAGAAGCCTCTCCTCCCCTGCTTCCACCTTCCTCTGTGTAAGCATTTGATTGATTTGTTTGTGTAAACAAAGCTATGCATTGGCAACACAGCAAAGAAGCTGCAGATTGGCTCATGTAACATGAACATCCTTGTTATACAAAGGATTTTAAATATTCACTTTGGATACAAATAATATTTCAACAGATTTTGCAACTATATTGCAATCATGATTTGATAAGAACTGCAATGACTCAACCTGGATTTTTTTTTTTTTTACTGTGATATAGATACTTTGCTACTTAGCTATTATTCAGTGCACAATTCTAGAATGTCAATTGCATGGCATCGGATCTCTAGAACTTTTGGTCTTGAGCATTAAAACTTCACAACAGTAGAAGTAACTGTAAAGCACAGAGCCTTACAGCCCCATCAGAGAACTTTTAACATCAACATTAAAAACAAATATTGTTTTTGCAGAGAAAAGCATATATTATTGTTTCAGATAATTAAGCATACATTTTTAAGGCAAAAAATAATAGAACAGAATCTCTTGGGAGAGTAATAGAAAGAAGGAATCAAGGAGAAAAAACTTTTTCACGTACAATTTCTGTTCATTGCAAAGAGCCTATCCATCCTATTTTAAAACATCTGCTGGTGGTATCAAATCACTACAGATTTCAGACGTCACTCACTATATTTAAAACATCACATGCTAAAAAGCTTTATTTTTAAGTGAAATATTTACAGCATGGTGGAAATTATATCCTTTGTACTATTTATATGTCAAAAAATTTAGATGCTAGCATTAAAGTATATTATCCCCTGTGGAGTTAGACTCTAGACACACCCTCTGCCACTGAGCGGCAACCACCTCTTGGTAGTTCTACAAAATTCCTTAGTGGGCTCACAATGTTGGAAGACCATGACCCAAACCACCATGAAGTCTGGTGGGAGCCTGGCCACTCCCTTGCGCTGGGAGTCTTGGTTTGAATGTTGGTTTACACGGGGGCTTCGACAAGGTACCACTCCAACCTCTTTGGCCCCACAACATGCTGCTAAGGGATGCCTACCCTGGGAGATGGTCTCCCTCTAAACCAGTAACTGGATCCAATCCCAAACCAGTACTTATTAAGAGAGGTTTTAGGTAAGCTTGCCTTGCTGTGCCTGGCTGGGTCAGCAGGCAAATCAGTAGACAAAGAATCAAAATGCTCACCCTCACCCCCAGTACCTGATTCAGGCTCCATCATTCAGGCCTAAAAGGATCCAGGGCTCCCAGGGCAAAACGGCTAACCCCAGGCAGAGGCGAGAAGTGAACGTGAGCCTGAAGCTCCTTCTCTAGGAAGCACGGGGTCCTCAGAGACATGGGGCTACCTCGAAAGACACGCAGTTCCTCCTTTCCTACAGCTTCCAGCCAAATGAAGCGTTGTTCCAGTATTATTTTAATAATTACACTTATCTATTTTGTAGCTGACCCCAACAATTATTCCTGAAATAGGATGATAAAAATGGGGGGTTCAGTTTTACAAATATGTGGAAATTAAACAACACACTCCTCCATAATATGTGGATTAAAGAAAGAATCAGGATAAATTTATAAAATAGAGATTAATTAAAATACACTATATCAAAACTTTGGATTGCAGCTAACACAGGGCTTATAGGCAAATTTATAGCTGTAAACACCTATATTAAAAAAGAAACATTTAAATCAGTAAGTTAAACTTCTGTCATTAGAAACGAGGAGGAAGGTAGATGGGGGTGGGGGGAGAGACAACCTAACCCACAGCAAGCAGAAAGCGGGAAATAATAAAGACCAGAACAGGGGCTGGGAGGTGGCTCCAGCAGTAGCGCTCGCCTGGCAGGCGTGCAGCCCGGGTTGGATCCTCAGCACCACATACCAACAAAGATGTTGTGTCTGCCGAAAACTAAAAAAATATAAATGAATATCTAAAAAAGTTCTCTCTCTCTCTAAAAAAAATAAATAAAAAATAAAGATCAGAACAGAAATAAATAGAATAAAAGCTAGAAAAGCTAGAGAAAATAACAAGCCAAAAGTTGGGTCTTTGAAAAGATCAACAAAATTAGCAAATCTTTAGGTAGTCAGACTAACAGAAAAAGAGAAAAGATTCAAACTACTAAAATCAGAAGTAACGGGAGGGGGCTGGGGCTGCATCTCAGTGGTAGAGCGCCTGCCTCGCATGTGTGAGGCACTGGGTTCCATCCTCAGCACCACATAAAAATAAATAAATAAAGATATTGTGTCCATCTACAACTAAAAAATATTAAAAAAAAAAAAGAAGAAGAAGTAAGAGGAGGCAATACTATTGACCTAAAGGAACTGAGGACTCTACAGGCATTCCAGAAGCACCAATCGCACCTGGCGCCCAAGGAAGCGGGCTCGTAGGAGAAGGGTCTGATTCTGAGAGAAGGCACAGGAAACATGAGGCTGGATCACGCAGCACCAGAAAGCAAGGAAGTGCTGAAAACAACCATCCCCCCACCAAACATGGAGCATGTCAAAGAAAACCAGAACCAACTGGCCAAAACAAAGTAGCTCTGAATTATAACTCAAAGTATAAAATAAATGTCCCTGAGTCTACAATGATATAAATAAGTGACTGAATAAATAAAAGAGGCAGGATAGACAGACCTCCCATGCATCAATAACCTCCCAGGTATCAATAATTTATGTGGATATACACCACCTTCAAGGAGGGAGAACATTACCTCCCACCCCTGACATGTAGGCCCCCCACATAATAAGTTTGGTCCCAGAAGCACAGTGTATGGTATCAAATCATGTAGAAAGGGGAAGAAAGAGTGACTTCAGAGTGGACCTGGCTGGAAAACATCCTCAGCCAGGGGGCCAAAGGCAAATCACATGACAGCTTGTATCCTCAGTAAGATGTGATGAAAGTGGCACTACTCCATTGTGGTCCTTCTCCCTAAAGTCCACAGTCTCGTTCTAACACTGAAAAACCATCAGACAAATCCCAACTGAGAGAGATTCCACAAAATATCAGACCGGTCCTCCTCAATCAAAACTGGTCATCCGAAGCAAGGTAAGCCTGAGAAATCGTCACAGCCAGAGGGAGCACAAGGAGACTTCACAACCCCATATAGTGTGGTTTTCAGGATAAGATTTTGGAACATCAGGTCAGAAAGGTCTTCAGGTAAAGGCCAGGGAAACCTGATGAACACCAGCTCAGTCTGCTCGTGCCGTGGCAGTGGACCACCATTGATCAAAACGAGAGGTGAAAAGCAGGAACTGAGCCTGCGTGTCTGGAAACTCTCTGTGTTATCTTTGCAATTTCCCCACAAATCTGAAACTGTTCTAAAATGAGATTTTATTTTTTAAAAAAGATTATTCTGAAATACTATGAGTAACTATGTGCCAAAATTGGATAACCTAGATGACACGGAGAGATTCTTATAAAGACACAAATACCAGATTAACTCAAAAAGAAATAGAAAATCTTATAAAACTTACAACAAGTAAGGAGACTGAATTTACGAATCAAAAAATTCCCACAAAGAAAAGTCCAGGCCCAGATGGCTTGATTGGGAAATTATACTAAATGTCTACAAAATTAGTACCATTCCTTCATGAACTCTTTCAAAAAATAAGAGGAAAAAATGAGTCCCAATTTATTCTGTGACACCAGTTTTACCTTGATACCAAAACCAGAAAAAGAAACCTCAAGAGGAGAAAACCACACACCAACATCCATTATGAAGAATTGCAAAAGTCCTCAAAATATATTAGTAAATCATATCCAAACATCTAAATAGGGCCCTGGGTTGTGGCTCACCAGTAGAGCACTCGCCTTGCACGTACGAGGCCCTGGGTTCGGTCCTTAGCACTACATAAAGAATAAATAAATAAACAAAATAAAGGTATTGTGTCCAACTACAACTAAAAAATAAATATTTAAAAACAAACAAACAAAAAAACCCCAAAACATCTAAATAGAACTACACGCCATGACCAGTGAGACTTATCACAGAAATGCAAGGTTGGTTCAACATTTGAAAAATCAATGTCATACTTGTGTATTAACGGACAAAAGCCATTCAATCACCACAACAGTTTAAAAAAGTAAAACACATCTTTTTTTAAAAATATATTTATTTTTTAAGTTTTAGGTGGACACATATCTTTATTTTACATTTATGTGGTGCTGAGGATCGAACCCAGTGCCTCGTGCATGCTAGGCGAGTGCTCTACCACTGAGCCACAACCCCAACTCTAAAACACATCTTTTTAAAAACATTTTTTTAGTTGTAGTTGGACACAATACCTTTATTTAATTTATTTTTTTATGTGGTACTGAGGATCGAACCCAGTACCTCACATGTGCTATCAAGTGCTCTGCCGCTGAGCCACAGCCCCAGCTGCAAAACACATCTTTTTATGATGAAAATACTCAACAAACTAGGAACAGAAGGGAAATTCCTCAGCCTCACAGAGGACTTCTATGAAGACTCACCGACAATGCCAGACTCAATGGTTAAAGAGACACATGCCCTGAGATCCAGAAAAAAACAAGAATACCCACTGTCACGTCTGATTAATGCTATAAGAGAGGCTCTACAGAGGACAGTTAGGGAAGAAACAAGGGCACTAGACTGAAGGGAAGAAGTTGCAACGGCTCTATTCACAGAAGGCACGCATTGTATATAGGAAATCCTAGGAATCTAGTAAAACATTTGCCAGTGCTAACAAATCAATATGCAAAAATAAACCATACACACAGTAGCAATGAACAATCTGAAAATGAAATTAAGAAAACAAACCTGACAAATTAACAACAATATTAAAAGGATAAAATATTTAGGGATAAAATTAACAAAAGAAGTGAAGACTTGCACATGGAAAATTGCAGAATGGTGTGAAAATATTAAAGAAGATCTAAACGGACAGGTAGACACTCTATGTTCATCAATTAGCAGTCTTAATATTGTTCAATGGCAATACTCCCCAAATTGCTTGACAGGTTCAATGCAACCCCTATCAAAATTTTAGATGCCTTCAATTTGCAAAGCAGTATGGAGATTCCTTGGAAAGCTGGGAATGGAACCACCATTTGACCCAGCTATTCCCCTTCTTGTACTATTCCCTAAAGACCTTAAAAGAGCGTACTATAGGGATACTGCTACATCGATGTTCATAGCAGCACAATTCACAATAGCTAGACTGTGGAACCAACCTAGATGCCCTTCAATAGATGAATGGATTAAAAAAATGTGGCATTTATATACAATGGAGTATTACTCTGCACTAAAAAATGACAAAATCATGGAATCTGCAGGGAAATGGATGGCATTAGAGCAGATTATGCTAAGTGAAGCTAGCCAATCCCTAAAAAGCAAATGCCAAATGTCTTCTTTGATATAAGGAGAACAACTAAGAACAGAGCAGGGAGGAAGAGCTTGAGAAGAAGATTAACATTAAACAGGGACGAGAGGTGGGAGGGAAAGGGAGAGAGAAGGGAAATTGCATGGAAATGGAAGGAGACCCTCATTGTTATACAAAATTATATATAAGAGGAAGTGAGAGGAAAGGGAAAAAAAACAAGGGGGAGAAATGAACGACAGTAGAGGGGGTAGAGAGAGAAGATGGGAGGGGAGGGGAGGGGGGGATAGTGGAGGATAGGAAAGGCAGCAGAACACAACAGTCACTAGTATGGCAATATGTAAAACAGTGGATGTGTAACCGATGTGATTCTGCAATCTGTATATGGGGTAAAAATGGGAGTTCATAACCCACTTGAATCAAATGAATGAAATATGATATGTCAAGAACTATGTAATGTTTTGAACAACTCATAATAAAAATTTAAAAAAAAAAAGAATGACAAAAAAACTTTTAGATGCCTTTTTTGCAGTAATTGGCAAGATGGCCCTAAACCTTTTGGAAATACAAAGAACCCAATATATCCAAAAAGATCTTGAAAAAGAGTGGAGTTGGAGGCTCACGCTTCCTGATTTCAAAACTTATGCTGTAATGCTGACATAAAGGTAGACATACAGAGGATTGATGGGCTAGAAGTGAATCAGGGATACGTCAGTTGATGTCATAAGAATGTCAGGACAATTCAGTGGAGGAAAGAAAGTCTTTTCAGCAAATGTGCTGGGCGACTGCAGGTCCACATGCCCAGCAAGGAAGCTGGACTCCAGCTCATTCCACCCGGGGAAATGAGTTCAGACTGGGTCACAAACCGAGGGTTACACCATGAAACTTTTAGAACACACAGGATTCGATTTTCAGTACTTGGGTTAGGCCCTGATTTCTTAGATGGGATACCAAAAGCATAAGCAACAAAAAAGTAGATAAACTGTATTTCATTAAAATCAGAACTTTTTTGCTTCAAAGGGTACCATCAAGAAAGTGGAAGCAGAGGCTGGGGCTGTAGCTCAGTGGTGGAACACTTGCCTAGCATGTATGAGGCCCTGGATGCAATTATGAACACCATATACGAATAAATAAATAGAATAAAGAGCCATCAACAACTAAAAAATTTTTTAAAAAAGAAAGTGGAAAGATAATCTATGAAATGTGGATAATATTTTTAAAGCAGATATCTTATGTCTGATAAGGGATTTGTACCTGGAACATAAAAAAGAACCCTTAAAACTCAACAGTTAAAAGGCAAACTAACCTATTAAAAAAGGTGGGCCAAGAACCCGAATAGACATTTCCCCAAAGAAATGGACCCTAGATTCAGGATCTGAAGCCCATGAGTTGAAGATGTGGTCCCCAGGGTGGAAATAGTGGACCTTAAGATAAGAACATGTTGGTGATGATGAAAAGGAATATGAACCCTCATCCTTTTTTGTAGGAATATAAATAGTACAACTGCTTTGGTAAAGAGCTAGCAGTTTCTTAAAAAATTAAACAGAATTAGGACTGGGGTTGTGGCTCAGCAGTAGAGCGCTTGCCTAGCATGTTTGAGGCCCTGGGTGTGATCCTCAGCACCACATAAAATAAACAAAATAAAAGTATTGTGTACAAAACTACAACTATCTTATATTTGATAAAGGGGCTAAAAGCATGCAATGGAGGAAGGATAGCATCTTCAACAAATGGTGCTGGGAAAACTGGAAATCCATATGCAACAAAATGAAACTGAATCCCTTTCTCTCGCCATGCACAAAAGTTAACTCAAAATGGATCAAGGAGCTTGATATCAAATCAGAGACACGCCGTCTGATAGAAGAAAAAGTTGGCTACGATCTACATACGGTGGGGTCGGGCTCCAAATTCCTCAATAGGACACCTATAGCACAAGAGTTAATAACTAGAATCAACAAATGGGACTTACTCAAACTAAAAAGTTTTTTCTCAGCAAAAGAAACAATAAGAGAGGTAAATAGGGAGCCTACATCCTGGGAACAAATCTTTACTCCTCACACTTCAGATAGAGCCCTAATATCCAGAGTATACAAAGAACTCAAAAAATTAGACAATAAGATAACAAATAACCCAATCAACAAATGGGCCAAGGACCTGAACAGACACTTCTCAGAGGAGGACATACAATTAATCAACAAGTACATGAAAAAATGCTCACCATCTCTAGCAGTCAGAGAAATGCAAATCAAAACCACCCTAAGATACCATCTCACTCCAGTTAGATTGGCAGCCATTATGAAGTCAAACAACAACAAGTGCTGGCGAGGATGTGGGGAAAAGGGTACACTTGTACATTGCTGGTGGGACTGCAAATTGGTGCAGCCAATTTGGAAAGCAGTATGGAGATTTCTTGGAAAGCTGGGAATGGAGCCACCATTTGACCCAGCTATTCCCCTTCTCGGTCTATTCCCTAAAGACCTAAAAAGAGCATGCTACAGGGACACTGCTACATCGATGTTCATAGCAGCACAATTCACAATAGCAAGACTGTGGAACCAACCTAGATGCCCTTCAATAGACGAATGGATAAAAAAAAATGTGGCATTTATACACAGTGGAGTATTACTCTGCATTAAAAAATGACAAAATCATGGAATCTGCAGGGAAATGGATGGCATTAGAGCAGATTATGCTAAGTGAAGCTAGCCAATCCCTAAAAAACAAATGCCAAATGTCTTCTAACCCTAAACAGGGATGAGAGGTGGGAGGGAAAGGGAGAGAGAAGGGAAATTGCATGGAAATGGAAGGAGACCCTCAGGGTTATACAAAAGTACATACAAGAGGAAGTGAGGGGAAAGGGAAAAATAATACAAGGGGGAGAAATGAATGACAGTAGAGGGGGTAGAGAGAGAAGAGGGGAGGGGAGGGGAGGGGAGGGGAGGGGAGGGGGGATAGTAGAGGATAGGAAAGGCAGCAGAACACAACAAAAAATGGCAATATGTAAATCAATGGATGTGTAACTGATGTGATTCTGCAATCTGTATATGGGGTAAAAATGGGAGTTCATAACCCACTTGAATCAAAGTGTGAAATATGATATATCAAGAAATTTGTAATGTTTTGAACAACCAACAATAAAAAATTTAAAAAAAAGTATTGTGTACAACTATTTAAAAAGAAAGCTGTTAAAAAAAAAATCAAACAGAATTACCACATGACCCAATAACTTCACTCTCAGGCATATCCCCCCCTCAAAAGAAATAATGAATGCACATGTCCACACAGACACATGTGCATGAATCATGACACCATCACCCAGAGTGAAGACAAGGTGAACGTCCACTATTGAAGAACGGATAAACAAGACATGCTGAGGACTGCACCCAGACATGATTCAGTCATAATGAGGCCTGAAGCACTAGTCTGCACTACAGCAAAGAAGAACCTCGCGAGCATCTGGCCAGGTGAAGGTACCAGATACAAAAAACCAGGCAGCATGTGCATCCACTTACGTGAAACACCCAGAGCAGGCAAGTCAGCAGGCAGGAAGAGTCACAGCGCTGCCACAGGCTGGGGGAGGGAGCTGCCAAGGGGTCTGTGCCCCAAGGGTTTCTTTTTGGGTGAAGAAAATGTTCTAAAATTAGATAGTGGTAATGACTACACAACTCTGACTACTAAAAACCAACGAACGTTATACTTAAAGGTGTGAATTTTATTTCACATTAATTATAGCTTATAGAGTTGTTATTTTTAAAAAGGTTTATCTTAAGATGATTTTTTTTTCAATTGGCACATAGCTAAATTGAAAGCTGATTGAAAACCATGTTCAGAAATATGGAGATACAGAAGGAGGCTCTGGAGAGAACCGGGTGGACCAGGCACACAGGAAGGACCAGGAGAGGTCCCAGCACCTGCTGTCACCAGGCACACAGGAAGGACCAGGAGAGGTCCCAGCACCTGCTGTCACCAGGCACCCAGGAAGGACCAGGAGAGGTCCCAGCACCTGCTGTCACCAGGCACCCAGGAAGGACTAAGAGGGGTCCCAGCACCTGCTGTCACCAGGACAACAGGAAGGACTAAGAGGGGTCCCAGCACCTGCTGTCACCAGGCACACAGGAAGGACCAGGAGAGGTCCCAGCACCTGCTGTCACCAGGCACCCAGGAAGGACTAAGAGGGGTCCCAGCACCTGCTGTCACCAGGCACACAGGAAGGACTAAGAGGGGTCCCAGCACCTGCTGTCACCAGGCACACAGGAAGGACCAGGAGGGGTCCCAGCACCTGCTGTCACCAGGCACACAGGAAGGACCAGGAGAGGTCCCAGCACCTGCTGTCACCAGGCACCCAGGAAGGACTAAGAGGGGTCCCAGCACCTGCTGTCACCAGGCACCCAGGAAGGACTAAGAGGGGTCCCAGCACCTGCTGTCACCAGGCACCCAGGAAGGACTAAGAGGGGTCCCAGCACCTGCTGTCACCAGGCACACAGGAAGGACTAAGAGGGGTCCCAGCACCTGCTGTCACCAGGCACACAGGAAGGACCAGGAGGGGTCCCAGCACCTGCTGTCACCAGGCACACAGGAAGGACCAGGAGACGTCCCAGCACCTGCTGTCACCAGGCACCCAGGAAGGACTAAGAGGGGTCCCAGCACCTGCTGTCACCAGGCACACAGGAAGGACCAGGAGGGGTCCCAGCACCTGCTGTCACCAGGCACACAGGAAGGACCAGGAGACGTCCCAGCACCTGCTGTCACCAGGCACCCAGGAAGGACTAAGAGGGGTCCCAGCACCTGCTGTCACCAGGCACACAGGTAGGACCAGGAGACGTCCCAGCACCTGCTGTCACCAGGCACACAGGAAGGACTAAGAGGGGTCCCAGCACCTGCTGTCAGCACAGCCAGGACTCAGGGAGGCAGGGCCCTCCTGCTGGGCTGCTGGGAAGGCCCAGCAGGTAGGGCGAGGTTTTCCCGAGGGTAAGCAGGAGAGATGGCAGGCGCCAGAGCAGGGTGGAACGTGCCTTCCCTCACACACGGTCCCCACCCTGACCCCAAACTCCTAGTGTCCTGCACCCCCTTCTCCAAGGTCGAGACCAGGGCTTCACATGAGCAAAGGTTCTGGAGCCACAGGGCTCTGACCACATGACTCTGTTCCCCTTCAGGGTGTCGTCCCAAGAATGATACATCGACATGACCACGATTGTTTCTTATTTTTCAGGTTAAAAGATATTTAATATGTAAAATTTTATTTATTTTAATATCTAAGGGGTATCTAAAGGTACCTACATTTAAACAAATTGATTCTGTATGGAAACATTTAATTCAGAGCATGAATGACTAGAAAGAATATATATTTTTCTATCTAAAAGGACAGAAAAAGCCCCCAGTTCTGGCATGCCTGAGATCTCCTCAGTCCTGACTTGGCTGGCAAACCTTCCTGGTGCGGGTCTCTTGCTGTGGGCACGCCTGGGCCCACTTCAGTGTACTATGAGTCTGCCTCGCTGTTTTTGTGCCCTTGATTAAATCATTAATGTCTCAGATGGAGGTGTCCTTCCAAGCTCCTCTGCTGGGGACTTGGGGAGCGTGAGAAGCTGTTCACGGAGGGGCTTGGTTCTAGGCTGGAAAGAAGACCCTTATTTGCGGCCTGCTCCAGAGCTCTCTGCATCACAAACGGAGCCACTTGCAGCCCAGCCACACATGCACTCTCTCACCCCTGAAAACATGGTCCCAGGTTTCACCTCCAACTTAGCTACTATTTACTTAAAACCTTCTTGCTGAGCCAGGTGCAGCTCCTGCTGGACATGGTCCCCAACGTGCTCCCTGAGTCTGTGAAGCAGCTGCCCCCTCATGCTGAGCCTGGCTGTATGTTCCTCACCAGGGTTCAGAGGAGCAAGAACTATAAACAGTCCTGTCCTTGCAGGCTGCAGTCTTGTCATAGGGGGCACTTGGGGCCTGGGTCCTCTGCTGGCCTTCAATGCCTGGGGGAGCGGCCTCCCACTGACTCTACTGCGTGTGTGCGGGCATGAGGTGCACATGCGCAGCTGCTGATCTTGGGCAGGCAGCCTGGCCCCTTTACAGAGGGCCCGGCATGGAGGCCCAGTGGGAGGCTGGCCCTGGCTCTCTGCCCCTCTGCTGTGCTGACTTGTCCCTGCTTGCCTCCTTCTCGGGTTGGTTTCATGGACAAGCAGGATTGAGATGAAGGCAGTTTCTGACTTCTACCACCTTTGGTCATTTCCTCCAAGCGCTCTGCTGTTTTTAAAGTATTCTTTCCTCTTCTGCATCCAGACCAAGTAGCACTCACCTGAGGTGGTCGGAGAAGCTGATCACATGTGCTCGTGCGAACTGGCAGAAAGCGTCACTCCAGAGGTCCCCATGGTGGGGACGCCAGGCATGGTGCCTCCCATAGACCCAATAAGGCTCACGTGCCTGAGCCCTGGGCACCGTTGCTGGGTAGCTCAGTTCCCTGGGGCTGCTCTTGAGGGCCCACAAAGATACCCACCAAGGCAACTGCACCCCCACCACACAGAAACCACCCAACATGCTCACAGAGCATCCTTGGGGTTCCTGAACACAGCTTTAAGATGAAGATCACACACACGGTTTCTCTTTACGGTTTGGACAGGAATATAGCCACACAACTTAAAATTCAAGAGGCATTCTGCAGCCTCCCCAGGTCCCCACCTCACAGACAACCAGTGGTTGTTGCTTTTATGCACTCTTCAAAAGGTATTTTGTGCTTAAGATAGAAACAAACATGGGTTGCAAGCCTTTAAACAACAGCAGCAAACGGTCCCCAACGTGTGGGCCGCTGGACTGGTATACTGTGGAAACATTCCTTGCTGGATGCCATGGTGCTATGGGGCAGATGCCCTGACTTCAGATGCCCCCAAACTTCAGAAAGGTTACATCACTTGGCTTCTGGCTTCTAGGCGCCACAGAGATGGTCACCATCTGCGTCACACTGGCTAGCACAGGCCACAGAAACTGGGCAGTCTTCACCAGCCAAAAGACCAGGCCACCTCCCAAACCCCAAGTAGTTGCACATTTTAACGTCTTAATCCCCCTGACAAGTGGCAGGACCTCCCCAACTCTGCAGTGATCTTCACTGAACTAATGAATTAAATCTGTCAACCAGCTTTAGACTAAAACTCTAGAACTTTTTAAAGTTGATGTTGGCTGAGAATGTCATGAACAGAAGGACAGGATGCTCCTCTGCACAGTCATGAAAGGGTTGTGTTCTTCTGGCTAAGTCCCATCAGCCCTGCCCTGCACATGTGCACTGCCACAGCCTTGGCCCTGCTCGGCCACGCACCAGCTCATGTGCAGAGTGTCTGCCCATCGCCCTGTGCCCCAGACCCCTGCAGCACAAGGGCCACTCTGTCCTCTAGCCTCCTGAAGCTGTGGTGGGTCTCAGGCTCCAGCTCTCCCCTGTTGCTCACACAAAGGAGCCTGTGCTCTCCACCTGCGGCCTGCTCTCCATCCCTCTTTTCCCAACAGCACGGAGCTAGCCTCATGGATGCCAGCCCAGGTTCTCTGGCCCACCTCTGGCATGGCTCATGATGTCTTGCCTGCCAGGGTGCACCAAGGCCAGTCACAGGCTCCTGAGGAAAGCCCTGAGTCCCTACAGGCGGAAGTGCTACCTTCCCTTCTGCTCCTCCACATCCATCACCGTGCTCTGCCATGGGAACTTCCCCCCACTCCGTCATTCCAGCCTCAAAGAGGAACAGGAGGTAGGCTGCACTCATTGGAAAGGCATGTGTACCTGTGCATCAGGAAAGTGCACAGAGCTAGAAGGAGGAGGGCAGTGCAGAGGCAGGACTGGGGGGAGGCAGGAGGTAGGGGCAGAGAGCCTCTAATGTGATTCAAAGGATCCTCCTTCCATCCTCGCATTCGGTACCCTAGACTTAACTCTGGTTTCAACCTTCTTAGCTCTAAGGACTACAGGCCCCACAGCAGGTCTCTGCACTGGGGAAGGCAGAGTAACTAAGAGGAAGAAAAGGCCCCAAATGAATGGCCAGGTGAAAGCCCCTGCTCTGGACTGTTCTGGACCTGGGGAAAGTCACCAGGGTGCTGCCTTCAGGCCTGCTCTGCAAAGCCCTCTCTTTAGATACCAAACGCATCTTGAACAAAAGGCACTCCCATCCTTCCACACACGAAGAACACTGCAGTCTTCATTTTTATAGTTCTATAGTCTTCTTCCCATATTTTTATTGGTGCATTATAATTATACATATTATGATGAGATTTGTTTTTACAAATTTAAACATGCACGTGATATAATAATATAATTTAGTCAATACGCTTCCTCAGCATTTCCCCTTTCCCTCTCCTCCTCCTTTCCCCTGGTGGTCTCTATAGACTTTAAACAATCTTTACAGTGCTGTTTCCAGGTCACTACCTTGGACCATGAGGATGCACCCCCAGATAGGACCCCACCTCACCTGTGCCGGGTGCCTCTCCCTGTGAGGTCCCATCCCATGTGCTAGGCCCCACCCAGGTGATAGGCCCTGCCCCAGACCCTTGGTGAGGATAATCTCAGGTCATCACAAGCTCCTACAGAAATTCCCACAGAAAATGCTCATCACAATATTTACAATAGTGTAAAACGGAAACTGTAAGAGGACATAAAAGAAACGGCAGGGGCTGGGGGTGTGGCTCAAGCGGTAGCCCGCTCGCCTGGCAGGCGTGCGGCCCGGGTTCGATCCTCAGCACCACATACAAACAAAGGTGTTGTGTCCGCCGAAAACTAAAAAATAAATATTAAAATTCTCTCTCTCTCTCTTTAAAAAAAGAAAAGAAAAGAAACGGCAGGTTCACAGAAATATGATGAAGTCAAGAGAAGTGATGTTTAAAAGAGGGTTTAAGCCTCTTATCCTCAAGTTCCTGGCCTGGGCAGCTTTGCCAGATCCTGTCAAGAAAGAGAAAGAAAGATGAAAGAGACAAAGAATGAGCGTGAGAGACAGAGAAGAAAGAGGGTTTAAGGAACTCAAGGGATTCTTCACACCACGTGAGTGAGAAAAACAGAACACAATACGGAACTGGCTGTGTGGTCTCAAATGGGTCGGAAACTGACAGGATGGTACAAGGTGCAACACCCAAGCTGGGAACCCTGTCTGATCCAGGAGCCCCAAAAGACCAACACAGTCTGGGCCTGCTGGGCCCCGGCAGGGATTAGCAGTCCCAGCGCTTGCTCCTGCAGGTGTCCCTTGAGCCAGCAGCACCAGCATCCTCTGGAGCTCTGTAGGCACAAGACCGCAGCCCCTTCTCCTAGAGCAGTGCCTGGCCTGTGCTCTGCGGACCAATGACCAGGCTGTCAGCAGCTAGGGAGCATTTTTCATATGCACTCATTCAACAGGACTGTCTTGAAGGCCAGCTAAGCCTGGCCTGAGCTGGGGTGGGTGTGTGGTGCTGAACAACCACCACCTGCCTTCCGGGGCCTGGGGGTGTGCTGGCCAGCAGGGTATTAAAAAGTAGGCACACGGTTACAGACAGGGACTCCAGTGGAGCAGCCGTACACCCAGGCTCTGATTTAAATCAGGCGTGTAAGGAGGGGAAAGAGTGGGTGCACACGGAGTGTGAACTGAGCCTGCACAGCCCAGACCAGAGCAGCAAGGACAGCACACAGGGCCCATCATGGTGGGCAGAAAGGCAAGCACAGATCTGGTGTTCCGCTCTCCTCGGAGGTGGGTCCTGGGACCACAAGAGCATCCCCCAGAGGAAGAAGGCTCTCCTTTCTCAGTGCCCATCTCTAACTGCAGAGCCATCTTAGACTGTCAGAGACTTGGCCCAGAGCAGATTCTTCAGGAAGGGGGACAGAGGCTGGACCACCAGCCATACCCACACATCCGTGCTACGAATGCTCTTGTGTGTGTGTGTGTCTGGTGGGCAGGAGCTGCCCCAGAACTTCGAGGGGCAGAACCTATCACTGTGTGTGCATGCACACGCCCTATAGAGAACTGGAAAGAACTCTATACAGGAAAAGAGGAGGCAGCAGGCTAACAAGAAACAAGCTGTCAACCAATGAGCTATCTGTCGGAGCGTGGGACCGGGCAGTGGTGTGCCGTGGGATGACTTCCTGGCTGACGCGTTGGGACACATTTGAAATCAGGCCACAGGCTGTGAGTCAGGCAGGGTGGGACCTGGCCCCTTCCTGTGCCTTGTCCACCCCCTACGGCCCAGGGTGATAGTGGTGCCACGGTCACACCTACAGAACTGTCTGGGCCATCACTGCATGGAGCATGAGATACCCAGGTGTCTGCTGATGCAAGAGCCCACCTGTGCCCCACCTGTGGCCCCTGTGAGGCCACGTACCCTGCCCACAGGCCTGCTGTTGGCCTTCCGTGTGCTTTGTGTGCTCTGTAGGCTGGGTTGGTGTCAGAAGAGGCCCAGAGACATGCGGGCCACAGAGTCAGTGCCAGGCCTCATGTGCGTGGCCTTCAGCCCGACACCAAGCCTATTTGGAAAGGTGTCACTGTCCCCATTTCACAGAGCAGAAGAGAAGACCTAGCCTAGAAGTCACAAGGCTAGTAATGGGAAAGTGAAAGCCACATTCCAGGAGCACTAAGACAAAACCTGGAGTGCTCCAGTGGTTGGGGGTGGTCAGGAGTAAGGGACCCCCCAGTGGAAGAAGACAACTGGGTGTGGATGAGAGGGGCTGTCTACAAGGGAGCAGTCAGCACAGAGGGGACTGCTCAGAAGCTGGGCACAGGAGGTCCCAGAGAGACCTGGGGGCTAGGGCCAGCCCAGGTCTGGGCGCCTGGGGCCTGCTCATCTGACCCACCTTTATGGGACTTTCCGAGAAGTCATTCCATGGCTGGAACCTGGCCTGCAGAGGAAACTGGGCACATTCCAATGTGCGCTCGTGATACGTGGAAGAGTCAGGTGGTTTCCGGGCAGAGAGCTGGAGAGGGGCTAAGAGGGTATGGGCTGGATCAGGCAACTTACAGATACAAACTCAGACCTCAGGCCAAGTTGGGTGGAGCCAGGCTACAGGTTCACATGCTGGCACCGCAACTCTGGACCAGGTGTTAAGCTCTGAGCCTGTGCCTACCTGGTAGAACAGGGATGAGGACACATTTCTTGAAAGGCCGCTGTGAGTGTGACAAGAATGCATTCTGGTGCTCACACTATGTGACATGGGAGAGTGAGACCTCTCCTGAGCTGCGTGTCCCCTGAGGCCTGGAGAAGCACACTGTGCCTGCTCTCACAGGTGCTGCTCAACCTCAGGACCCAAACTTGCACATTTGTGTATGCATCTGTGACAAAGGCAGCTGTGTGGCTGGCTCACACTGTGGGATACGACTGGTCTTCAGCTGAGCATGGGTCCTGACTTCTCAGGAGCAGCCTTAGTTTGCTCAGCCTGTGCCTTTCCTTGTGGAAAGGCAGCTATTTTTAAGGTCATTTTTCAAAATAAAAAGGGTTTATTGTAACTCCATGAGTGACTGAGCCTGCAGTTCTGGGTGGAAGTGGTGCTCTCTGGTGGGCCTTTGTAAGTGACCTTCCGTGCCTGGATCTGAAGGGATCGGTAATGCTCCAGACCAGCCACGGAGAGCCACTGCAGCACAAAAGGAAGTGGGTGAGGTGCCCAGGCCTGTGCTCCTGGTCTGCACTCCCTGCATCCGCCAGACAGACTGCACAGGGCCAGACGTACCCCATGCCAACACTCATGGAAGGATCAAAGGCCCAGACTGCTGAGGAGAGGGGATCTCACAGGATGCAGGAGGCATTTAGGAAGCAGCCCAGCCCCAAGTCGGCGTCCGGAGACACTGAGAAGGGGGGTGGGGGACACTGACCTCAGCGCAGCAGGTGTTGTCTGTTTCTCGTGAGGTGGAGGCAGGGATAATGGACCATGCAGGATGGTGTTGCAATTCAGAACTGCGACTTAATGGCTCTGCCTTGCTGAGCCTCAGGGTCCTCACCCTCCAGGTGGGGAAACTCTACCACATAAGGTGTCAAGAGCGGCAACAGAGACTCTGCCAAGCACATGGCAGGTGCTTCTGGAGAAAGGAGCCTGACATAAAACTTCACTCAAAAGTGCCACCCACACCTGGACCCTCCTGGGTGGCAGCTTCTCCCACACGCCTGATCAGGCTTCTGGGGCAGGGAGGGGCCCACAGAAACAGGCTGCAGAAAGAACCTGGGGCAACCGCACAACGGCACATCTCAGCTACTAAGCACCGGGTGCTGATCCTCGGCCAGGCTGTGACCACTGCCTAAGCTGAGAGAGGTCCTTCCGGCCCTTTGCCCCTCCCACAGCTGGTGAGGCCACACCCCTGAGAAAAAGCAGCAGGACCCTCGGGAGACAGACCTCACCTGTGGGGCCGCAGGGCTCGTTACCTCATGAGGTGGGAGTGGGCTTTCTCAGGCACTGCTTCTCACAACAGGCTACCTGACACCTGCAGCCGCCATTGTTCAGACACGGGGTCATCTTGCAGGCAAACGATGCCACCTCCAGCAAAAGGGGCATGTTCCTGCGAAGTTTTCAGACATAACCGAGCACCTGAATGACACAGTCCAACTCAGCAACTGCTCAGCTTCAGCACAGACTGGATGGCTGCCACCATATTGGTGTTGGTAGGCCCCAGGGGGCTGCAGTCACAGGGTGGGGGTGAGGGGCCACCACCTCCACAGAAGGCAGAAAAGCACATTGTATCACATAGTGACACTCTGTCAGAGCAGCGAGGAAGTGATGTTAGGAATGTGGGGGGGTGGGCAGCCAGTGGTGCATGTCCCTTGCCCATAGAGAACAGGACACTAACATGGCTTTCATATCTAAATTCCTCTAGAATAGCTTACCACTCAAAGCAATCACATTAAGGGTCCTAGGTTCCCTCTTGGCCCTTTCACACCAGCATACGTCCCCAAAAGAAATCACTGAGGGGAAGCAATCTGGGTCTGGGTGTCTTAGTCCATCCATCCTGTCTCAGTAAAGATCTGTGGCCATGGACTCACTGATTCATAATCCAGCCTTTGACAGGAGTACCAATGATGTAAGGTAGAAAGCAGACACATTCACTCAGAAGGCAGGACTTTTAGAAGCAGAGAAGTTTCCCTGATACGCAGCAGTGACATCCTGGAGCAAGAGTGTAAGAATGGAGCCTCGTGGGGACCATGAGGGCAGAAAAAGCAGAACTCTCAGCTCTGCTCCCAACCCGCTTCCCCACAATGCCCACTGCTGTGGACTCAGGGATTGCCAAGAGACCCGCAAAAGTAACCACTCGACCTCAGCATTGAATGGAAGGCTATGGAAACTTCACACCTAAGCAGGAGCCCTAAATTCTGCAGAGCAAACTTGATGATTTGCTTTAATTAATCCACAAGTACTTAATAAGTGTGGTTGAGTCCTTCTGGGATTCCTGTGTCCTCAGACCTGCCATAGCCACAGCTCCACCCTAAATCCAGGCAGGGGGCACAGTCTATGTGCAAAGACAACTCAGTGCTGGGCTGCAGGTGGTGCTGAGGTCACTCCCACAGTGAAGACAGAGCACAGATAGCATGGAAATGGAGAAGGCCCTGAGGTTTCAAGTGCTTAATGCTCTGGATGGACAGGCTGAGATGAAGCTCAGGGAGAGGTGGGGCAGGGCAGCCCAGCCCAGACCCCAGGAGCAGGGAATGACAGGGTAGAGCACTCCCAAATGTCTGCCCAGGAAGTGGTCCTGACCCCCAGGGATCTGCTGGAAGAAGCCAACAGTGCTGGATCTTGGAGACACAGAGCTGGCCATGCAGAGCCCTGAGGAAGTCAGGAGACCCAACAGCAGCAGAAACAGTGATGGAGTTTCAGCTTCCTAAGTTGCTATGTCTTGTCGAGCTCATCTTTTCCAGCCCTGCCTACCACTGACCCATGGCACTAGCTTAACCACCTTGACAAGCAGGGAGGGGGCAAGGCACTAGCCTTTCTCAGAGACGCTCTGACAATAAGCCAACTGTAATTAAGTATTCATCACTTTCTTTAAAAAGTAGGTATTTCCTCAAGTAGCCTAACAGACCATTTGTGAATTAGTAGCTAACAGGAATATCCAGTCATTTCTCATTTGAATCAACTGAACAGACATTTATTGGGTGCCTATTGCATATTGAGCACCACTTTTCACATGTTAGATGCTGAATTTTCCCTTGGAGAAACTGAGGAATCCTGTTAACTTTCTGGCCTCCCAGTGTGCTAAACCCAGAAAACACATGAGGGGAAGACTGAAAAGCCCCAGAGGAGGCAAGACCCATATAGGAGCCTTGCACCCCCCAGAGGAGCCAACCCCAAACCTGAGCCAGCCAGCCTGGTAGGCCTCTCTGTCACAGAGGCAAAGAGCAACCCCAGGGCTTCAACATGGAGGCTGGCCTTGTTAGACAGAGGGCCAACCAGGTTGCCCTTGGGCATCTGGCTTCACGAAGATATGAAGTTAAGGATTTGAATGTTGTGACAAAGGACCCCACCACTCAGCCAAATCTGCCACTTGCTCTACGGAGGCAGGGATGGTGTCAACCCTGGCTGTCTTTGTATCCCAGCGAGGGCCCTGTGCCTGGCATGTAGCAGATGCTCAATAGAGGAGCAAGCAAATAAGCAAATGAATGGACAGAGGGTGGGACTGGACTTCAGAGAACAGACACCAAACAGAGGCCCTCCTTTAAAGGCTTGCAGCAGGAACCTAAGGTGTGCAAGAACGATAGAGCTTCTTTTGGACAACCAGGGCCTCCTGTACTACAGAGGGACGGCTGGACAACCAGGGCCTCCTGTACTACAGAAGGCGGCTGGGACACCTGTATCTATACCTTGGTCCGGCATCCATGGTCTGCAGTTCCTAAGAGCCACAAGCCCTTCTCCACCAAGAGCAGACAGTGGCCCAACTGTGGGTGCTGGAGTCAGGCTGTGGGTTCTATGGGTTTCAGACCCTGTGCTGAGCTTTATGACCCTGGGTAGGTCAGAGGAGCCTGTGGCTCAGTGTCTTTTTATGCATGATGAGAGTGTGAGACAGCCTTTCTTACAGGTTGTAACAGGGATTGATGAACTGTTATTTACATCTAGAAATGTTCTAGAATGAGGGCTGGGGTTGTGGCTCAGTGGTAGAGTGCTCGCCTAGCATGCACGAGGCACTGGGTTCAATCCTCAGCACCACATAAATGTAAAATAAAGATAGTGTCTACCTAAAATTTAAGAATAAATATTAAAAAAAAAACCAGAATTGTTCTAGAACGTAACCTCTGAACTGTAGACAGTGTTCAGGGGCAGCTGCAGAGAAGGGCCCTGGTGTGCGCTGGGAAGAGGCTGGCAGGGGTGGGGTGGGTGATGAGCTGTAAAGGGGACAGCACCTCCTTGGGCTCCCACGTTCATATACAACTAAAATTTGCCAAGAGGAACTGGGGAGCCAGTGGACATGGATTTGACATGGAAACAGCCAACTGGACAAACCCAACCACCCAGCAGTTCTACCGCCATCACTCTCCCCTTCCATAAAATTGGGAGGACTCCGCCCTGTATCTGAAGTGCCCTTGGTCCTAGGAAAGGGCTTGACCCCCTGCCCAGGTATGGTGCCCCAGGAAGGCTGTCAGCATGCTTTACCACTCCAGATCCTACCCACCAGAGGTGGGCAGCCTTCTGGGTACACTGATGCCACCATGCCCCCAGACTGACGTGCTACCTGGGTTCCTGACAAGTCTCCTCTGGATGCCACTTCCCAGATCAAGTCCCTGAACCTGTTTGAACACATACGTGAACAGTACAGCAAACCAGAGTCTTAAGAGGGTGTAACTGACACACAGATGAGTCAAACTGTGTCCAGGCAGTTCTCAACTGGCCCACGGAAGGCAAGTCCCCAGCCACTCAATAGGGAGGCTGGCCTGGGCTCCATCTCACCCCATGTCTCATCTCAGAAGGAAGGGTGTGCCCCTGCAGCACCGTGGTGGCCAATGAGATCAGCTAGTGATAATATCTTGGGGATCAGAGGAGACATGCTAATATAAGGCCCTGTGCCCAGATGTCCCCAGCAGACTGCCCAGCCAGCACAGGATCAGCTTGTGCCAGCTTATTCCCACCCTTTGGGAGTGCAGGGCTAGTGCCTAGGGCAAGGCCCCTCTACTGATAGAGGGGCCAGTTCCACCTGCACTAGCAGCTCTCATAACTCAAAAAGACCACTGATAGGAAAAATGATACAGGACAAGAGCAGAAAATTAAAAATAGGTATACAAATAGCCAATACATGTGAAAACCTTCAAATCACTAATAACTCAAGAAATGCAAATTCAAACAATGGGACATGGTTTTACTTATATAGTCTGGAAGGTATGAGAAAATGCCCAGCACTGGGAGAAGAAGAGGAGAGAGAGATGGATGGACGGATATCAAACAGCATAGAAACTGGCAGAAATGAGTGCCCAGAACATTCGGCAATATTTATTAGCCTTAGAAATGTGCATACCAAGTGCTTACTTAGCATGCCAGAGGCCCCAGGTTTGATCCCAGCATCACACAAACACACACACACAGAAAGGCCCACAAAGGTGCATAACTTTCTTCCAAGTAATTTTACTTCTAGGGGTTTGTCCTAAACAAACAATAAGAGCCCTGCACTGACTTAACAGAACCAATAATCTTCACATCACACACACACACACACACACACACACACACACTCCTTTATGTGAAGATTTAAAAACACTATTTTACTATGGAAAAAAAAAACCTGAAAGTAATCTGAGTGAGAGATTGGTTAAATTAATATATTTTAGACATGAGAGGGCCTGAAGAACTTTTCAGCCCAGATCTCGAAATGCCAGAGGATCCTGATCCACAGAAATGAGCTCTTGCCATGGTGGGCTCTGCTCAGTCTTAGATTGCTCTCAGATTCACTGACTCTCTCCATCTTGGAAAGTAAGCAAATCAGATATGATGCTCACTTTGCACAAGACAACTGAGGCTGGGAAAGGTTAAATGCCTTGTCTGAAAGCCCCAAAGGTAGCAGGTGGCAGAACCCAGGTCCACTCGCTCTCTGACTGCCATGCTCTGTGGTGCTCCGTCCAGGTTGCATTAAGTCCTAATCTCATGAAGTTCTGCCTCCTATATGGTGACAACAGTCACTCTCTGCAGAGAAGACTCCACAGTAAGTACCTGTGGGAGGGCATGTGCAGAAGGAAGAGCCATGTGGACCCTCTGACAAGCAGCAAGTCAGGCTGTGTGACAGGAGGAGATATGACAGCTACTTCAGGGGGCCCAGGTCCATGAGGCGTCCTGAGGACTCCCAAGTCCAAACTCCAGCCATGACACTCACTGCTCTTGAACTTGAGTTTCCTGTGGGGCATGGGGCAGCACCTCTCTACTGAGCAGGGCTGGAAGAGGCAGGCAGACTAACACCCCTGGACAGGCAAAGGCAGATCCCTACTCTAGCCCCTGGCAGCCTGCACAGGCGCAGTTCCAGAACTGCAGGGTTAGGACCAGTGAGAGCACCTCCAGATCTGTCCTAGGGCCTTGCTATGTTTGAAAAGGCACCTCACACAGCTACGGACTACCAGAACAGTGTTCCATACTGACCAACTCACTTAAGTTGAAGTAGGCACTGCACAACAGGCAGCAGGAGAGGTCCCTGTGATGAAAGGCCCTGTACCTGACTGAGCTGCTGGCCACACAAGTGAGCACTCAGCACTGTGCTGATATCCACAGTTGGCACAGGCCACATGGTGCCAGTCACATAAGATGTCAGCTTTGGGGGAGGCAGGATGAAGAGTCTTGGGGTCTATTTTCTCTCACAACTGTTGGTGAACTACAATGATCTCAAAACAAGAAACCCCAAACACTAGGGGCTTAGTGGCTACTGTACAGAGTTCAATAGGGCAGATTCTTCAAACTCCCTCTGCTACTGCGGGTCCTTCCTTCACAACCCATGGATAGCACCCCGGATCTATGGGTTTGGACCAGAGAAGATGGGCATGGATAGGGATTACCGAATTAGCATTTGGGGAAAGGGCAGGAATTCAAAAGATGACTGTGTCTTCCCAAGAGGAAAGGAAATCCCGCAACTCCGGGATGTGGCCATGCCCCTTGCGAGGTCCCCCACGAACCCCTGTGAGGGCCCTGGAAATCCTACACCGATGGATCCTTTGGGCCACCTGTAGTCTAGGGTGGGACTCGCCTCCCCAGAGCCCAGAGAAAACACTGGTCCTGTGCCCAAGATGAACACAGAGCTAGTGGCCCGGCCCCTTTCCCACCACTCTGGCAGCTTCCACCTCACTTTACCGAGAAAGGGTACGCAGCCAGAAAGGGTGAGCGGGCCACTCAGTTCTCAGGCAGCAGTCAGCAAAAGGATTAAGGGCCCCTCTCCCACAGGGCCATGAGTGACTGCAGCTCCTCCTCTGCCCCCTGCGTGCACCACAGAGACCCTCCCAGACAAAAGAGTCTGCTGAGAAGAAGCCGCCCCCGCAAAGGGCAGAAGCTCCAGATCCTATCAACCAATTACCCAGACACGCACACTGCACCCGCAAGTTAGGGCACGCTCAGCCTGGCGCAGGCATCAGGAGCTGGGGCGCGCCCAGGGTGGGGGTCTGGGTCTGGCCCCGGGACGCGCGTCCTGTAGCGGGTCAAGTTCTGAGCGCCCACGGAGGTGAGGATGTGTGGGCCAGGGGCCCGCCTCAGACTTGGGGTCTGAACTGAGTTGGGGGCACTCCCGGGTGAGGTGTCTGAGTGGGGGGCACGTTTGGGGGTGGGGGTGGCTGGATCTCGGCCAGGGGCGTGCCCCAGGGGTGGGGGCTAGGGGCACGACCGGGGCCAGGGAATCTGGTACACGGAGCCAGGTTGGGTGGCGGGCCGGGCCCTGCCCCTGTAGCCAGCGACCAGCCTCCTCGCTGGTAACGAGGCTTCTTCGTAGTCAAGGAGGCGGCACGGCAGGGTCCCTCCCCGGGCCCTCCACAGCCCGGAATCCGCACAGTCCCGTCCCCCAGTTCGCCCCGGAAACGCCGCCCTCCCTTAACGTGTGGCGCGCCCGGGTCGCCTCTTACCGTGTAACAAAAGAGCAGCTCTCGGGGAGCGGGTCTGGAGCGTGCACGCACTGTCCGACAGCCCTCAGTCCCAACAAGACCCTCCCGAGGCTGCCAGGCTTTGTGTCTGTGCAGGGGGCGGGAAGAAGGGCCGGGGTCCCCCAGGCACATCCCAGGAACCCAGCGCACAGTGGCGCGCGGTGCCGGAGCTCGAAAGTTGGCGCCGGTCGCCTCCCACACCGCTCCGGTCCCCCTCCGCGGGGACCCCGATCGTTTGCCAGGGGAGGGGTGCAGATCGTCGGGCAGCCTTCCTGGGCTTACCTTGCTCTTGACTTCCACCGCGCTGCAGTCGTAGAAGCGCAGGGTCTGAGACTTGTGAAAACTCCGGTTCATGGTTTCGGCCCCGATCAGTCTCGTTTCGCCCTCAAAGCTCAGGGGCCGCAGAAAGACTCTTGGGGGCGACGCCCCCAGCCGTCGGCCCCGGCTCCGGCCCCGGCCCGCGCTCGCTGGGGCGACCGGTTGCCTGGTGTGCGGCGGGCCGGAGCTGGCCTGGCCGCGCGCCTCCGGGACTCCAGGGGCCGCGCGCGGGAGGAGCGCGGGGACGCTGGTGCGCGCCGCTCCGCCTCCCCACGCCCCGCCTCCTCACGCCCCGCCTCTTCGTCTTCCCACGCCCCACCTCTCTACCTCCCCGTCTCCCCAAGCCCTGTTTGCACCCTACCTCCTTACCTCCCCGCCTTCCCTAGCCCGGGAGGACCCGGCTACGCCCCCACCCGACTGCTGTTCACAGCAACGTCAAGTTTCTTTCTCTGCGTTCCCGGAGCCTGGGAATAGAAGCACCACCGACCTGCGGCGCGGGAGGCGGGTGGAGGAACTCGTTTTGTTTGCCTCCAAAGGAGGCCTGGGAAAGGAGCTCACTTGCCGTCGTCTTGGGTAATTATTCATAAGGGTGCTGGGGAGAACCTGCGGAGACCTGATCTCACTGGGCATCACCTGCCCGCACTGACTGCCAGGCTGCAGGTGGGAGAAGGTCCTTCAGGGGGCGAACTCCAAAGGCGCAGTCAAGCTCAGGCCAAATGAAAAGGGACAGGAACAGGTAAGAACGCCCCTCTGATGAGAGGGAGACTTGAAGGCAGCTAATATAAAAAAAGGAAGAAGTGTGGAGAAAGGTGGCACCCATTATTAGCGACGTCCCTAAGGACTTGTTAATAAGCATCGGAAAGAGGTGAAAGAAACCAAGATATAGCCTGACTCTTGAGCCATTCGTGAGGAAGTCGGAAAGATAAGTAACGGGGTTTTAAAAACACTGTTGTAAACCGGGCTCGACGGTGCAGGCCTGTACTCCCAGCTACCCAGAGACCTCAGGCGGGACCGCAAGTTCCAGGCCAGCCTGGACAATTTAGCAGACCCTACGTCAAAATAAGAAAAAGGGCTGGGGATGTGGCTCAGCCGTAAAGCCAAGCAAACAATAAAAAAAAGACTGTTGTGTTCTCCCAGTTTTTGTAATTTGCAAGTTACATAATTATAATGTTGCCATAACCTCATGGCACGAGAAACATGGTGTATCCAAGGAGGCGAAAGTAGAGTGAGATCCCTGACGTGGTGGGACTCCACTCACCTGAAACCTGGGTGCTGTAGGTGCCCTCCACCTCTCTGCATGTGTATTCATATGTGGTGAAATGTGACCATGCTGTTTGTCCAGTTTTGCAACCTGCTTTTGTCACTGCTTGTTGCATGATTAACGTTTTCATTGTGTTTTTAGAAAACACATTTTAACTTGTAATCCCAGCCGGTCCGGAAGCTGAGACAGGAGGATTGTGAGTTCAAAGCCACCCTCAGCAATATCGAGGTGCTAAACAACTCAGTGAGACCCTGTCTCTAAATAAAATACAAAATAGGGCTGAGGATGTGGCTAAGTGGTAGAGTGCCCCTGAATTCAATCCCTGGTACCAAACCAAACCAAATCAAACAAAAAACACAATTTAAAACTTCATGTCATAGGCTTGATTTATGATCATTCTATTTTTGCTGAATATTTAAGATGTTTCCAATGCTTAGATTTTATATAATGCCCTGTTTCCCAAATTTGCTTAGTTTTGTATCATTTATTGGAAATCAACACCTAAAAATTGAATTATTAGGCCATTAAATACACGTATTCCCTATGCCTTTGGAACAGATCGCCACACTTCATTCCCCCAAATTTAATTTTCATTTACTTTTGTTATATATTTGTCTTGTTACAGGCCAGGGGACTAATGCTAGGCCGTAAAGGCTCAGAGTCACGATCCCTACCCATGAGAGAGGCACCAGGCTCGGCAGAGGGTCAGATTTGTAGATGGACTCCCAAACAGACACATATGGGTGAGCAAGCTGAGAACAGTGCCAGGGAGCCACACTCCACAGCAGCCTGGGGAACTTCTGAAAACTGAATGCGAGTCAGACCTTCCATGATCACATGCTGCCCTATCCAGGGAAACCTTGTTTATGGGTGGGAGAGGCGGAGGAGCATCGTGAGAGGAGGAGCTCCAACCCAGACATTTCCGAAGTGGAGCAATGGACAGCATTCTGGGAGTGGGGAGGGAAGGAGGGAAATTGCAGGTTTGGGCTCTGGGTAACAAGCAGCCCTTCCATGGGAAGGTGGGGTGTAAGTGCCTCAGGCTGGCCTTGACCACCAGATGGGGTGCAGCATTCTCTGGAATCCTGTGGGAACCCTACGGTTCAGAGTGTGGTCCCAGGCTAACACTCTCATAGGGCTCCTCAGCAGCGCACCACCCAGACCTGCTGAATCAGAGCTCTGTGAACGAGGTCCTAGGCCTCATGAGCACAAGGACGTTCTAGAGGGGCTGTACCCAGCTCTTAATCACTGCTGCCCTCAGGACTTGGTTGGCATAAGAAACAGCAAGAGGACGAGGAAGCCACTGGATTTCTAGCTGGGCCTAAGCAGGGTTCTCTGGGCCTCAAGCCTGACATCAGGTTGGGTGTGGACTGGCACAACTTTCAGAGCCTTCAGCAGGAAACGTTTTCACATTCTGGCCTCAGAGATAAAGGCAAATGTCCCTTGGGCCCTGGCCTGAGAGCCTGTCCTTCTGCACAGCTGTGGGGTCATGGAAGCCTCAGGAGGAATTGTTGGTGGGCTGGTCTCAGTCAGAAAGTGGGGAAGAAAATAGGGACAAGTAAGGCTTACTCTTCCTCAAGCCATTGTTTCAAAGAATCAGTCTTTGGTAGTGACCAAAGCCAGGTGTGTTGAATTGTTAGGCCATTAAATACACATATTTCTCATGCCTTTGGAACAGTATATGCTTGTAGTCCCAGCCATCAGGGAGGTTGAGTCAGGAGGGTGGCTTGAGCCCAGGAGTTTGAGGCCAGCCTGGGCAACACAGTGAGACCCCAACTCAAAAACAAACTGCTGAGTCGGGTGCAGTGGCATACGCCTATAATCCCAGTGGCTAGGGAGGCTGAGGCAGGAGGATGGTGAGTTTAAAGCCAACCTCAGCAAAAGCAAGGCACTAAGCAACTCAGTGAGACCCTGTCTCTAAATAAAATACAAAATAGGGCTGGGGATGTAGCTCAGTGGTTGAGTGCCCCTGGGTTCAATCCCTGGTACCCAAACAAAACAAAACAAAAGTGCTGCCAACTGAGCACAGACCTGCAGAATGCATGCTTTGGGTTGTTAGTATCCAAAATGAAATTTGTAGGAGACTTCAAAATCCCAAACACATAGGTCAGAAAGAAAGGAGGTTGGCAATTCACTATGCTTTTCACTTTTCAGATAACAAAACACAAAGAGAAATTGTGTTTAGGATCCCTGGTAACAGAATTACCAGCCTAAGGGTTGGGCCCACTAGGCAGCAGAGTTCAGTGGACTACCTGTGGTGAAGGATGGGTGTCAGGTCAGGAGGTCTGAGCAGGAGGCGGCCCTGTGAGGTGCAGCAGTGGTGGAAACTTCACGGGCATGCTGCATCTTAACAGGGGGGCATAGCCCCCAGGGGTTCCCCCAGGGGCACATCCATAGTCAAAGAGGGTGTGCTGCTGGCTGGTGGAGGCCAGTGCTGCTGCGGAAGAGGTGATAATGCCCAGGACAGCTCCACAAAGAGGGGTCAGCCAACACCATGTGTGGTGCTACTGCCAGAAGTCTGGTCCCTGCCCATCCCTTCCTGCCCCAGGAGGTGGGCTGTCTGCCAGCTCAGTCAGGTGTAAGGGCCTTCTGCACTCTGCTAGCAGTGGAGTGGCATCTGCATGTCACCCACCTGGAGCAACCTCAATGCCAAATTGAGGAAATCCACCTAGGCTAACATAGTTATCTCTTGGGTAGGATACAAGGGATTTCCACACCTTTCCTATGTCCTCTGTATTTAAAAAAGCCTGCTGAGTGTGTGTGCCTAAAATCAAGCAGTGCCGTGATGGAGGTGTGTGGCTATAAGACCCACCCTGTCTACGTAACTAGAGGCTGCTACCCGGGAACACACCTGCTGGGAGGACGATGGCATGCTTCTAGGGGCCTCATCTGCTCATGTCCAAAATGACCCTTCAGCAAAGTCCTTGTGGGTGTGGCATGTGCCAGAGAGGGTGATGCAGGCATTTGATTTCCACAGCTTAACCTCAGTGACTCAATGCAGAAGAAATACAGAAGCATCTTAAGGAGGCTGTCTGTGGACAGGCGTAACACTGGTGCCTGGCCACTGTGCTTGGCCTGCCTGTGTGTTTTGAGAGTAGGCTTTACATCTGAGGCCCAGCAGGGACCAATCCTGAAATAAAAATTGCAATTGAAGCTATAAAGACACAGAATTCCCAAGATTTTGTTTATTGAAAGCCTGGTATGGTGTAGTCACCTAGTACTCTATGGTATGTACCTACTGCCAGCCTACAGTTACCGCCCCATTTTACCAGGGAAACAGGCTTTAGGAGGTCAACTCAAGGCCATGCCACCGGAGGTTATAGCACCAGGGTCTTAGCATGCCTTCCAGCCCTGGCTATCACCTTGACTTGGAGGGCCACAGGCAGGATTTGTGAATGTGAAGGGGTAGAAGCCGGCAACAGCGAAACGACACAGCCAAGGAGAGTTCTGTTTAAACCTCAAACTATTTCAGGTAAAAATAAGTGTTGCATCTTTAACACTTCAAATCCAGGCATCCACAGGGGTGAAGTGGGCACACTCCCTGGAGCAACAGCTCTGCCAGAGGAAATGCCCACATTAGACTTTCATCTGTTTGACCGGGTAAAAGCTTCTTTATCTATTGGCTGCAGACTTATGCTGCTGCTTTGGACTTGGTCACAGGCAGAGCTGGGCAGTCTGTGCATGGTGTGGAGAGGGTTCCAGAGGTTACAAGTGCACCCATCCGGTGAGGTGCCACCTTCCCCTCCCTGAAGCCCTTCCCATCTCCGCCTCTCCACTAATGGCAGCCTCCTCTTCTCCTCAGGCCTCTCCTGGCTGCAGATTTTCATGGATTGCCAGCCTGGAAGACTTCTGTCAGGAGTCCTTTTTGGTTAATTTGGAGTAATTCGCCTGGGTGGATTAGTGCAGAGTCTGTTTGCTGTGTGATGTCTCTGTGGATACGGCATTTCCCCTCCAGGACCTGGAGGGGCTTCAGCTGACTTTTGGGGTCAGTGTGCAGCATGCACATGTGACCCTGGGCTGGGTCCTGGCTCCACTCGTGCTCTGCCTTGGTGTCCTCACCTGTGAAATGCTGGTGCCTCCTCCTAGGGGGATGGATGTGCAAGTGCTTTCCAAGCTTAGAGGTGCCCATGTTTCTGCTGCTACTGCACCATAGGATCAGATGTCACCTTTCATTTATCAGTGCCACACTCTCAAGCACTTTGGGCAAAGGTCTCCAGGGCTGTTGGGTTTGCTGGGGAGGTCAGGATATGGAGTTAACACAGGAGAAGGCGAGACAGGCCTGGCAGGACCAGGAGCAGGAGGTTTCAGGGCCAGTGGTTCCAGCTTGTGAGCATGGACAGAGCGGGAGGCATCAGGTCTCTGCTATACCCAGCTGCTCCTCTGAGTCCCACATTTTCACCCCTAAATAGGAGCCAGGGTAGCCACTCAAGTCCTTAACCCACTGGCCAACTCACAGGGAACATGCAAATTAACATGGTGCTGATGTGTAACGGGGAGCTCAGGATGGGAGCTGGTTCCACAGGTGCTCGGCAGGTGCATCCCTGGCTGCACTGCTCCTGCTTTGCACAGAATTCCTGCTCTTGGAAGGGCATCTCAGATGTGGTGCTTCAGGGAACCTTTCCAAGTGTTGACATGTACTTTCTTTCTGGCTATTTGCTTCCCACTTCCACCTCCTGCCATCCATTAGTCACCCTGGCCTTTAGCTTCCTGTAAGGACCTGAGCTTGAAGACTTCTATAGACATCTAAAGTGTGCAGACCTGCACTGCCTTCATTTTTGGTCCTTGACCCTGGAGACCCTATGCAGGAAAAGTCAACGTGCTGTGAAACCAACAATTAATAAATCGCAGGCTCTGCTGTGCCCTGGGGATCTTCCGCACTTCAAAGAAATATAAACAACACAAGACATATCTATGTATTTAAAATGAAATTGTGCTTAGAGAAATTTCATATTGAGCTTTCTCTTTGAAGATGATACTTTGGTGTAAAAGTCTCCTAAGAAAATGTGTTCTTTAAAGCAACAAAAGTGAGCTGAAATTATGAACATAAAGTATCCATTTCAGGGGTAGAGTCCTTTCCCCCTATTGCTTAAGGTGGAGTGCCCAGAGAATTCAGTTCAGATCCCCTTGCGGCTGCACCTGGTCTCCATCAGAGTGAGCTGGGCACACCCTGGGGGTCTCAGCTGGAAGGATGCTGTCATCCCTTATGTTCTGGCACTGGCAAGGCTTGAGGTGGGCAAGAGCACAGAGGGTGAGGTGGCAGGTGGCAAAGACTATGTGTGTGCCCCACAGTTGTGCCCCAAGTGTGTCCCAGCTCTGGTCCCTCACACAGGGAGGATGCAAGGTCAGGAGTGGCCTTCACGAGCCCCAGGTGCTGATGTGCTCCCTGACCCCCATCATGTCTCATCCTGTCAGTGTCCCTACCATGGCTGCTCTCCTCCCAGGCTCAAGCCCCTGTCCAAAGGGCTTCCTGCCTCCCACCTTCTGGCTGACCCCACTGAACCTGTTAGAGTTCACTGGGCAGCAGGTGTCCTGGACCTAAGTTATCCCAGCAGCTCCACTGGTCACACTCTGCTCATTTGTTTTCTGTCTCTGACCTCACACTAGGCTCACAGCCTGCTCTGCTGGTAGGTGCATGTGGATTCTGAGTTGTCCTAGAACAGTGGGCTCAGGATCCACCCAGAGCTGAAGGGCAGGTGGTGTGTCTCTGCCCCCCAGCCTCAGTGAAGGACATGACCTGGAGTGAGGGAGTCTAGGATTCAGGGGTGTTTTCTTATGGAGGTTGTTCTGTGGAAGTGGTACTGTCTGACTTACTACCTAACCAGGTTAAGTGGATGTCATACGGGTCAAAGGTCTAGGCAACAAAATTAGTGGCTAATTCCCAGGAAAGAATCATTTCTCCTTTTTAGCCACAAGCTGGTCCTAATGGTGATCATTTAAAATCAAAGGCAAGGAGCAGACACAGTGAGGTCATCTCAGGAGGGCAACATGGGACATGAGCTGGGTGGCGCCTGCCCCGAGCTACGTCCCTCCCAGCTCCTGCTCCAGGGTGGAGGCCAGGGACTGAGCTGTCCACTGTGGAAAGTGTATAGTGCATTCCAGAGCCTCTTGATCTGCCCCAAGTACACAGAGTGTATTTGTGGGTGGGTTGTATCTTCAGTGACAGGAATGTTTCAAAGAGCCACCTCTGCCAACCACTTATCAAATACATGGTCACCAGGACTCTGAGGTTGAAAATCTGTTGCTGACTGTGTTTCCACCAAGGGTTCAAACATGGGAACTCCACCTCCTCCAGGCCTCTCCTCTGAGATCCCAGGAGCTCCATGATCATACCTCCAGGGCACAGGTATGGGATGATAGGAGAGCATCAGGAGCCCTGAGCCCATGCTGAGTGCTCCCTGGATGGGGCAGGAGACACTGCATCAGCCACCTGGAAAGACGGCCTTCACTCAAAGCACTGACTCTTCACTGGGCAGCAGGTGTCCAGAAGTCTGTCTCAGTTTGCATCTGTCCTCAGGTCCCCACTTGGCTCTGCAGGGAGACATGTTACACATTTAAGAGCTATTCCTCTAAAAATGAGCAGCACAAAAGTTTACTAACCTCTCTCATCCCCTCCAGAACAGAGGCCAGATTTACAGAGACTTGCAGCCTCCTGTTTCAGACAGGAGTGACATTTGGAAGTCTTCAGTCCTCATCTTATACCTCCAGAAAGTAACCCCATAATGAGGTTGCATTCTATCCTCAGCAGGAGCAATCATCTCACAGGAACTGAATTGAGCCCTCAAAGAGAAAGACTTCTCTGGACCCAGCACTAGAGAACTATCCACAAGACCACAGTGTTACCAAGGCTCAATTCTTCCTCCATTGAAACCTAAGGCTCGCCTCAGCACCCCAGAGACGTGGCTGAGGCACCTGCCTTCATGGTGCCTTCCCAACACAGCCACATTGAAGTTTCCTTCCCTGGTCTTCAGCATTGCTTTTGGGGCCCTGGAGTCTACCCTCTGGTCCAGGAATTTATACCAAATGACACTATTTAAGTTGAAATTGGCACAGTGAGGCTTTCTCATCCCACTACCACGAGTCTCATCCAAAGTCACATTTCTTCTCTCCAGGTTTTCCTCTGCACCTGCTCAAAGTGGTCTTCCTGTCTTTTTGGTGAAGCCATGTTGGAGCCTCAGGAAACTTCCCAACCAAGGACTCTGAAGCATCTCCCTTGCAGATGCTCTCTCAGCCACAGCAGACTGCATTCCCCACATTCCAGAGCCATGTGGAAACCATTGTTTGCATCTGTGCATTTCCAACAGTGGGGCTCTCCTGGATGCCTCTGGACTAGTGTGAGGCTCCATGGTTGCAGTGCAGAGCCTGCTTGCTGGTCAGTGGGAGCTGCAAGGCTGTGGCCAGGTGGGGACCTGACAGACAGGCAAGCATCACCCAGGTATCTCTGGTTTTGGTCTACAATCCCATAGCACACATTCAGAATATAAGCAAAAGCATCTGGGACATCCTCCTCCTCTAAAGATTCTCCCTCCACTTCTCTGGTTTCTCGCTCTAGGTATAACATGCCTGAGAAGTGAGCAGTGCAGACAGCTGCTCCTCACCCCAAAGGCCCCTTTCCTGGTCTTGTGCTCTGTGTTCCCCATGGCCTAAACTCTCTGTCCTTCCCATGCATGTCTCACAGAAGGGCTCCTGGTTCCCTGTCCACTCCCCATTTCTCCTAAGCAGAGCCAACTGGCTTCTGCTCCCACATTACCAAAATGCCTCCAGCTAGAGCCAGGGCTTTGGTCAGAGTGACTCCTGCCCAATGGACCCACTAAGGTGGGGTCTCCTGGGGGCATCTAGTGACAGGATCCTCCAGGCCTCCTTGTTTTCTCTGGCCCAGCCAGCTGCCACCTCCCCCCTCTCCTCCTAGCCTGCTCGATCTCCTGGCTCCATGTGCTCCCACCTCCTGGAGATGGATGTGACCTGGAATCCTATCAATGCACCACACCCTTCCTGCTCCTTACCCTGCCTTGGTGGCACCTGGTCCCCAAGGGTCCAAACATGGGAACTTCTCCTCCTCCCAGGCCTCTCCTCTGAGATCCCAGGAGCTCCATGATCAAACAGGGTCTGTACTTTACTTTGTAAAGGCCTGAGGTCAGGACTCCCTTTCCACATACACCTGCTGCCCTGGCCTGCCTCTGCAGAGACACACAGAGTCACCACTTCTGCTCTCTTTCCCCACCCCGCCTCCCCTCCAGGCCCCTGATCTTCCTCCTAGATGGCTCTCAGGTCAGGTTCCACCTCATTTCCTCTCAGGAAGCTCTCACTGGCTGTCACCTGGCTGGCTTACTCGGGTCCCCAGTGACTGGCCCTGCTTGCTGCCCACCCTCCTGCTCCTCCCTCACAGGCCATCAGCATGGTCTGGCCACCCTCTTCTTATGTGCTCTGTGGCTTCTTGCTGCTTCTAGGGAAGCCCAAGTCTCTTGACCCAGCACCTAAGGACTGCAGCCCCGCCTTCCACCTCCCTCCCTGTGTCTCCAGAGTGAAAGATCCTAAGTGTCCCCAACATCCCCTCCACCCCAGCAGACGTCATGTGCCACACACACACCTG